>NC_137952.1:8599101-8819101 GCF_963924665.1 Micromys minutus
CAGGCTCATAGGCCTACAGAAAGGATGAAAAGAGACAGAAAAAGAAACTAACACCAGAGAGAGCCAGATGGCAAGAGGCAAGCATAAAATGTAAGCAACAGAAAACAAGATGAATTGACATCATTAGAACTTAGTTCTCTCAGCACATCAAGTTATGGATACTCCATACATCTTAAAGCAAGATTTGTATTTAAAATCTCATTTCATGATGATGATAAAAGACTTTTAAAAAGTCATACACAATTCCCTTAAAGAAGTACAATTAAAAAACAGGTAAACAAGTAGAAGCCTTTAAAGAGGAAACTCAAACATCTCTTAAAGAATTAAAAGAAAACAAAAACAAACAGGTGAAGGAATTGAAAAGAATCATCCAGAATCTAAATATAGAAGTAGAAACAGTAAAGGAATAACAAAGAGAGACAAACCTGGAGACAGAAAAGCATGGAAAGTTATCAGGAGTCATGGATGCAAGCATTACATACAGAATACAAGAGGTAGAAGAGAGAATCTCAGGGACATACATATCGGTGCATTCTGAATCCATAAACAAAAATAAATTTTGATGTTCAATTAGCTTTTTCTTTTATATAACCTAAGGGCCTACCTTCAAGAATGGTATGTATAATATATACATTTTTCACTGTTACCTTTTACTCTTCCTGTTAATGTACTTCACTGACCTGACACTTTATCTTTGAACTAATACAATGATTCTTGCTACAAAATATTTTTTCCTGGTTGATTTATCTTTATACCTGTATTCTGCTCCACAGACAACACTTTGAAAAATGTTAGATACCTCTTCTTCCTGAAGGTCAGCTACATTCTCATTTCAAACTTCTGAGGAAAATATAACTTATCTCTTGAATTATGACTGATAACATGTAATCAGTGATTGTGTTGTGTATTCTTATACCCAGAGTCATTAGACCCACATTAAGTTACATTAGAAGACAATATTACGGGTCTGTTAAAATTAGGGTATGGGCATTTTTCTTTTCTAGATGGGTTATGTGGTAGAAAAATCATGCAGAATTTTTTTTTTCTGTGTTTCTTTGTGTGCTTCAGCTTTTATGATATTTTATCTACCATTCAATATCACATTTAATTCAGTGAGCTTCATTCGTTAAATATTAGTGAGGTTCAGATAAACTGTGCATCTAGAGTTTTATAGAAGCTGTATAATTAATCTCAACCAAATTTGAATTTGTATATTTATTTTTTAGAAAAAACTACTAAGGTTATATATTGTAGGTCTAAAGTTATACATGAGGACATTTCTTCAGTATTCTACTGTTATCTTGACAATGTTTCTCCAAGATGCTTGGGAAATATGAAATAAATTAGACAAGCAAAATATAAAATTTTAAGCAAAATTCTAGTTTCCTAAAACATAAGATATGTCAGAGTACAGCATTTTTCTCTATTATAACAAAAATACAAAGTACTGGATGTAGAATATATGGAAATTTCATAAATTTTCTCTAGCTTAATTGACTTACAAAATGATCTTTTGTCCATTGAAATTAGAATCTGTACTTATAATACTGACAAATTCCTTTTATTCAGACTTTTTTTATTATTATCCTTTATTTATGATCCCGTTTTCCTGAAATATGTCTCAGGTTTGGAGCAAGAATTATATAATAAAAATATAATATAGAATCAGCATTTTGTGGTTCCAAAATATTCTATTGAAATCTCAAGGGAGATAGATACTCACAAAGAGATACTCTTAACTAACACATTGAAACTTTGAAGGGTATCAGTGGCCTTATGTGCAGCAACAGGTGTCCAATGTGCATTTAGATGAACATATCTACATCTCAAATGAGATACAACTAACATTAACTCTATGACACAACAACTTGAAATGTAACATATTGGTGGCACAGTAGAGCAAATAATATGTGTTTTAGGTATTTGGTTCTAGACATGTAGAGACTGCAAAACACAATGTGGTAAGGCTTATGAATTAAAAGTTTCAGTAAATTATCTGACAGTTTTCAGTTCATATATATAATGTTGATTAATGTCACAATGAGTCAGTGTTCCAAAATCATTAATTAGATATCTTTTAGGTAGAAGTATATTTCCACATTACCTATGTCTAAAACTCTTGGCATATAAAGATATTTATGTTGTATAATGTTAAATGTAGAAAATTTTATAATTGTTGATTGGCAGAAATTAGAGTATCCTTTCTTTATCAAAAATGAATAAAAAAATGTTCAACTTTCTATACTATGCAATGTCTTCCCACTAAAATTTCAGCAATTGATATCTAAAAGAAGATATGTAGATGATAAACAGAATCTCAGTTTTTAAGTTAGATAAATTAAATATTCTGGTGAAAGGTAAGTGATTTACTGATACTTTAGTCAGTCAAAACCTAAATAAAGTATCACACACACATATATGCTAACAAACTTGAGAGCACACAATTTATTTTTCTAATTTATTTTTTCTTGGCAAAATGTATTCATTGTGCCTAAACTCCTTGAAAATGTGATCTAAATTAATCTACACTGCTCTTTTATGAGCTAGCTACTATGAAATTTCAATTTATTGTTGCAAATCCTTTAGTTCTTTCATGATTTAACCAAGTTTCAGAAATTATATGGAGCCATTTCAAATCAGGTAGCATAAGACATGAACTTATTTCTTTATGAAATTTCTTTCTGTTTTTAAATTGTAGTAAAAAATGAAAAAAAAACCATAAAAATAGTTCCAAATTATTACTTTTGGTTTCAAAAAATAATTTACTGATTTTTGCCTTTAGGAACATATATGTTTTATAGGACATACAACAAGTAAATTCTAACAGTGACTTCATCATAACAATTGTATATTTGTTTTAGAATACAGAGAACCATATAACTAAACACTTAGCCACTATAGTTACAGAAATACATATCATAATATTTTATGTGCCTTCTAATTATCATAGTAATATGTTTTAGGTAGAAACTGTTTGTTACAACATCATTATTTATTGGAAAAATAAAATTGGATTTACTACAAAGAATTATTTTTCTGAAAGAATGAATCAAAAAGGCTACCATACCCAGCAAAACTATCAATTACCATAGATGGAGAAATTAAGATAGTCCACATCAAAAATGCATTGACACAATACCTTTCCACAAATCCAACCTACAAAGGATAAAAGATGGACATCTCCAATAAAGGGAGAGAAACTACACCCTAGGAAAAGAAAAAAAATGCAACAAACAAAAAGAAAATATCCAAAAATCATAATTCTACCTCTAACAACAAAATGTACAGAAAACAAAAATCACTATTCATTACTATCTTTTACAATCTATGGATTCAATTCTCAAATAAAAATACATACACTAACAGACTGTATATGTAAATAGAACCTAGCATTTTCCTGCATAGAGTAATTGCATTTCAAGGTCAAAAACAGACACTATGTGAGAATAAAAGACTGGAAAACAATTTTCCAAGCAAATGTTTCCAAGAAACAAGCTGGAGTGGCCATACTAATATCGAATAAAATTGACTTTCAACCAAAAGTTATCAAAATATAAGGAAGGGTACTTCATACTCATTAAAGAAAAAAAAATATCTAACAAGATGAACTCTTAATTGTGAACATCTATGCTACAAATGCAAGGATACTCACATTCATAAAGTAAACCTTACTAAAGCTCAAAGCATAAACTATACCACACAAAATAATAGTGTAAGAATTCTACACTCTAATCTGCTCAGTAGACAAATCACGAAAACAGAACCTAAACAGAGACACAGTGAAACTAACAGAAGTTATGAACAAAATGGATTTGAGAGATATATATAGGACATTTCATTCTAAAACAAAATAATTCATATTCTTCTCAGAACCTCATGGTACCTTCTCCAAAACTGACTATATAATCCATCAGAAATCAGTCCTCAACAGAAACAAGGTGACTGAATTTATCCCATGCATCCTATCAGATCATCATAACAAAAGCTGTTCTTCAATAAAAGCAAAACCAAAACAAAACAAACAAGCAAAAAAAGGCCACAAACACATGGAACCTGAACATGCTCTAATCAATAATATATTGGATAAGGAACAAATAAAGAAAGTAACTAAAGATTTTTTTGCAATTTAATAATAATTAAGGCATAGCAAACCCAAAATTATGAAAAATAATGAAAATGGTGCTAAGAGGAAAACTCATAGTACTAAGTGACTCAAAAAAGAAACTGGAGAAAGCACATAAAAACATCAAAAGTCACCTAAATGCTCTAGAAGAAAGAGAATAAAACACACCCTAAGGGTTTAGATGGCAGGAAATAATCAAACCCTGGGCTGAAATTTAAAAAATAAAAACAAAAAAAAATTGTACATAGTATCAATAAAACCAGGAGCTCTTTTTTTTTTTTTTTTTTTTTTTTTTTTTTTTTTTTTTTTTTTTTGAGGAAACCAACAGAATAGATCAACCCTTAGCCACACTAACCAGAGAACACATAGAAAGTATCAAACTTATCAAAATTAAAATGAAAAGGGAGACATAACAACAATACTCAAGAAAACTTTAAAAAAATTATCTGATCATATACAAAAGTCTATACTGAAAAAACTAGATAATCTGGATTAAATGAATAATTTTCTAGATAGATATCATGTACCAAAGTTAAACCAGGGACCGATAAACTATCTAAACTGTGCAATTTCTCAGAAAGAAATAAAAGCAGTCATAAAAAGGCTTCTAGTCAAAGCCCATGACCACATGGATTTTGTGCAGAATTCCATCAGACCTTCAAAGAAGACCTAATACTAATCCTCTCCAAACTAGTCCATGGAATAGAAAGAGAGAAAAACACTACCCAATTTGTTGTTGTAAGTCAAAGTTACAATGATACCAAAAATACAAAAAGAACCTACAAAGAAAGAGAGGTTAAGACAAATTATTCATATGAACATCAATGCAAAAATACTCAATGAAATTCTCAGAAACAGAATCCAAAAACACAACAGATTGAGCAATCACCATGATCAAGTAGGCCTCACCCCATATATGCAGTGATGTTTCATATATTGAAATTTATCAATATAATCAACCACACAAGCAAACTCAAAAAATAAACAAAAAAGCAAACAAATAAACAACAACAACAACAGTAACAAAATGAGATTGTTTCATTAGATCCTAAAAAAAACATTTAAAAAAATCCATACCCTTTCATATTAAAAATCTTGGAAAAACTATAAACTCATGGATGATACCAAAATATAGTAAAAGCAATATATATTAAAATAGTCGCCGACATGAAACTAAATTTTGAGAAACTTGAAGCAATCTTAGTCAAATCTGAAACTAGACAAAGCTGCCCACTCTCTCCGTACATTTTCAATACAGTACTCAATGTCATAGCCAGAGCAATTAGACATAAAGGGAAATTAAAAGAATAAAAATAGAAAAGGAAGAATCAAAATAGCACTATATATGATAGCAATCCATATTTCCACCACAGAATGCCCACAGGTGATAAACAATTTCAGCAAAGTGGCTGGTTAGAAAACTTAGCTCAAACAAGTCAGTAGCCTTCTACTACACAAAGCATAAACAGGATGAGAAATAAATTAGGGAATCAACACCCTTCACAATAGTCAAAAATAATATAAAATAAGGTGGTGTGACCCTAATACAGCAAGTGAAAGGTCTGTTTGAGACTAAATTAAAGACTCTGAAGAAAGAAATTGAAGAAGATTTCAGAAGGTGGAAAGATACCCCATCCTCATGGATTGAAAGAGTCAACATAATAAAAAAAAATGGTCATTATGCCAAAAGAAATCTACAGATTCAATGCAATCCCATCAAAATTTCAACTCAATTCTTCATGGAGGTAGAAAGAGCAATTTTCAAATTTATCTAGAATAACAAAAAATTCAGGATAAAAAAAATGTTCTCAAGAATAAAATAACTTCCTGGGGAATCAACATTGGTGACATGGAGCTGTGTAACTGTCTGATAATGATAAAAAAAAAAAAAAAAAAAAAAAAAAAAAAAAAAAAAAAAAAAACAAGGTATTTGAACAGAATCAGACATGTAGATCAATGGAACAACATTAAAACTAAGAAATGAAACCAAATGTCTATGGCTACTTTATTTTTAACAATGGAGCTAAATATTCAATGGAAAAGAGGACAGCATCAGCAACCAATAGGGATGGTTCAACTGGAAGTCAGGATACAGAAGAATGCAAGTCAATTCACTCTTATCTCGTTGTACAAAGCTAAAGTTCATGTGGATCAAAGACCTTCATATAAAACCAAGAACACTGAAACTAATAAAAAGAAAATATGGAAGAGCTTTTAACACATAGGAACATAGAAAAATTTCTTGAACAGAACGCCAATGGCTTATGCTCTAAGATCAAAAATAGACAAAAGGTACTTAATGAAATTGAAAAGCTTCTGTTAGGCAAAGGACACTGTCAAGAAGACAAAATGGCAACCAACAGATTTGGAAAAAGATCTTTACTTATCCTACATCTGATAGAGGGCTAATATCCAATATAAACAACAAACTCAAGAAGTTAAACTCTAGAGTCTGACAGAGCTAAAAAAAAATTTCTCTACTAAGAAATATGGAATAGCTGAGAAGCACCTAAAGGTGTGTTGAACATCCCTGAACATTAGAGAAATGCAAATTAAAATAACCCTGAGATGCCACCTCATACCAGTCAAAATGGCTAAGATCAAGAACCCATGTGAATGCAGGTGCTGGCCAGGATGTGAAGAAAGAGGAACACTCTTTCACTATTGATGGGATTGCAGGCTGGTACAACCACTCAGGAAATCTGTCTGGCAATTTCTCAGAAAAATGGACATAGTGCTACCTGAGGATCAAGCTATACCACTTCTGGGCATATGCCCAAAATATACTCCAATATATAACATGAATACATGTTTCACCATGTGTAAAGAAGGCTTATTTTTAATGGAGAAATGGATACAAAAATTTTGGTACATTTACTCAGTGGAATACTACTTAGCTATTGGAAACAATGAGTCTATGAAATTCTTAGGCAAACTGATGGGTCTAGAAGCAATCATCCTGAGTGAGGAACCATAATCCCAAAAAAAACACACATGGTATACACTCATTGAAAAAAAGATATTAACCCCAAAAGCTTTGAATACTCCAGAAACAATTCTTATAAAGCTCAAAAAGAAGGGAGGCCAGAATGTAGATGACACAGTTCTTCTTAGAAGCTAGTAAAAAGCACTCAAGCAAAGAAATACAGGGACAAATAGAGGACCAGGGATTGAAGAAAAGATAATTCAGAGACTGTCTCACCTGGGAATCTACCTCATAGACAGCAACCAAATTCAAGTACTATTGCCAACACCAAGAAGTGCTTGCTGGCTGGAGCCAGACATGAATGCCTCCTCAGAGATTTTGCTAGAATTATACAGATACAGTTGAGGATGCTTGCAGCTAACCATTGAACTGGACATAGTTTCCCCAATAAAGAAGATAGAGTAAGGACTGAAAGAGTTGAAAGAGTCTGTAGCATTATGGGAAGAAAAACATTATCAACCAACCAAACCCTCCTGGGCTCCCAGGGACTAAACCACCAACCAATGAGCACACATGAAAAAAAAATGGCTCCACTTGCATATGTATAAAAGGACTGTATTTTCTGGTACCAATGGGAGAAGAGGCCTTTCGTCCAGGGAAGGCTCTTTTTACCAGTGTAGGGGAATGCTAAGGCACTGATGTGGAAAGGGTTCTTGGGAGAGGGAACACAATCATGGAAACAAGTGGAGGGTCAGGGGGATGATAGTGGGGAGAAAGAGGATAACATTTGAAATGTAAATACAGAGATATATAATAAAATTGAATAATCATATCAAATGGAAGGTACTCATCTACAATGAGAAGAAAAGAATATAAACATCTGTTAGTAATTTGCTGCTCAAATATTTTACTCAGATTTATATTTTCTCAACATAATTATCCAGTTATTTTTTTTACTTATTACAGTTGAATATTTCCTTATTTTTTTCTTTCATTGCATATGCTTTTGTACAATTCAATAAATCATTGTCAAACCTCATTTAAAAAGTTAGGCTTTATACATATTGAACCAAACGGGTTTTTTTAATACCAGTGATAAAACAATATTATATCTTGGAAAGCTGAGTATAATTAATATGAAATATATTGTACATATATATTAAGTATATTTCAGAGAGATTCAAAGAATTAGAGGACAAAAAGAAATGGAGAATCTTGACTTTAATGTAATTATGTTTAGAAGTCTCTATGAAATTTTGGATTATCATCATTCTTGTTTCTACTTTTCTGTGAGGAATACCCTCACTGGAAAACTGTAGATGCCAAAGGCTTATATTGACACATACAAACTGATATACTTGATAATTTTCAGATCACTTTATCTTCTATCTTTTTCTAGTAGACTAATGGGAGTCTTTTTAAGATTTATCAAGGTCCTTCTCTCAGAGAATTCATTTAATATTTAAAAATCTTCATTATTTCACTTCTTTGGTCCAGTTGATATATAGTTAAACTAATTCTTTCTCCAAATATCAGTTATGAATTATTGCACTTGAAAGTAAGAATGAGGAGATTCAACAGATTGAATTTATACATGCATGCGAGAATGCATTTGTGGGCTTGTGTGTACATGTGTGCCTGTTAGTGTGTGCATGTGTGTGTGAGAGAGAGGGCGGTAAATATAACAAAGCACAGAAGGACATAAATTTGAGAATGAGATAGAAGAAGGCACTGGAAAAATTAGAGGAAGCAGAAAGAAAGAAAATATTTTAATATACAAGAGAAATAGTATTTATAACATTGTAAAACTTAGTAGATGGAGTATTGCATCTAGTAAAGAAAGGAAGGCATTACAATCAAAATGTGACAGGAACTATCGAGAATGTCCTGACTGCCCACATTATATAGACAGTACAGAATGTATCACAGAGAGATGTCTCAGTGGTTAAGAGCACTGACTTCTCTTCCATAGGGCCTCCATTCAAATATCAGCAAGCACATGGTGGTTCACAACCATCTGTAATAAAATCTTGTATCCTCTTTTGATGTGCCTGAAGATATCTACATTGCACTTATATATACCATATAAATTAATCAAGAAAAAATGTGTGTTAACTAAACTACATGTGCTCATAATTAATATACAAATAAAAGGATAAAAAATATACATCTCATGGCTTTGTTATTTGCCACTGTACAGTGTACTAGTTTTCCTGATATTCTTGGTTTTCAGTGGTTTTTGGTCACAATAATGCATGCCAATTATTAGACAAGTTACTGTGTTTTGAACTACTACTTAATTAACTGGTCACATAAGACATCTTGGGATTAAGATTTAGCAAATTTCTCTGTGTTAATAGTGCTTTCTTGTTTACCGTATTTCAAATTTTGTCATGTCCAGGTCAGAAAATTTCTCCTCAAAAGATTTGTGTTGTTTTTAATTATCCTAATGGGTTTAAACACTATATAATTCAGTTCAGGCATCAATATGTCTGAAATGGTAGTTATTGCCTAATGCACAACAATAAATTTTAATTCTGTGAAGTAGACGGTAGTGATTAGTTTATTTATTTATTTATGTATTTATTTCTACCTTGATGCAAGCTAGAGTTACCTAGAAGGAAAGAACCTCAGGTGAGAAAATGCCTCTTACATGTTGACCTGTTCATAATGATTGGTACATGACTTGATTAGTGATCGATATAGAAGGGTCCACCCCACTCTCAATAACATTACCACAGGCACCAGAATATGAACTTGGACAGGGACAACAGGATGAATAATCTTTTATGGTTCCTGGTTTTAACCAAATTCTTCCTATGGTATCTATTATTTTTCTTTCTGCTCTAAGGTCCTTTCTTCACTAGCTCACTTTCTGTCATAGTGTTTATCATAGCAATAGAAAAGAAAGTAGGACACAGAATAATTAATACATGATAATGTTGATGTATATAGGATCTATGATGGCAAACTAACTTTTCTAATGGTATAGTATGAATAGCAAATCTCTTCATAATAACAAGTGTAAAGAATGGCTGTGCTATTTCATCAGCAAATAAAATTTTCATTAAGATTTGAATGTATTAAATAATGGTGAGGGTATTAAGTGATGTACCAGACTAAAGGTTTGGAACTCTTGGGCAAAATCTAGCTACCTCTGTTTTATATAAAATTTTTTTTTAACAGAGCCATAACATTTGATATTTGTGTTGTGTTTGAATGCATTTCGATGCAATGTCAGAGCGGAGCAGTTATGAAAAACTAGCTTAATGCCTCAACACAGGTATGACATCTATGGTGAAAACCTTGTACAGGAAAAGTTTGCTGTTTTATATTGTAAACTGTCTGTATGTAAACTATAAACAGACATGTTGGTCATGAAGCAGAGATTGAGAGATTGGATAGACAGCACTGTGAGAGAACAGGAGTGTGAGGTAAATTAATCAGTGAGCTAGATATCTAAAAATTCTTTGCTTTGTTTCTCATAGGTTTATTTTTGCACAGCAAAATGCTTCACACTTAGTATATATATTATAATACTTTTAAAGCAATGCCGAGTAAGAAATGACGAAGATATACATATGGTTTCAAATACTGACATAGCCAAAGATGATAAATACTAACACATTTTTTTTTCTGTAAGAATTTTCCCTACATACATAGGAGAGGAGTATTTTTAAAAAACCCTAAAATAGCTCAAAAAAGTAAAAATGAATTAGGCAATGTGGTAGTAATCAGGAATAAAAAACAACAACAACAACAACATAGTTAAGATGTAAAAAAGTCATCTTTTAACTTTAAATATGAAATACACAATCCTGAATTCTATATTAAGAAGTTTATTGTAAATGTTATTGTTTTTATTTACCTCATATGGTTCTAGAATAGACTTAACAGAAACTACTAAAAAACTATGAAGAGTCTTTATTTCATTTAGTTTTTAATGTATGAACAAATTGTTGTTTATATAGTATGTGTAATTGTGTGTATGTGTGTGTGTGTGTGTGTGTGTGTGTGTGTGTGTGTGTGAAAGCATGTGCAGTTCAGAGAACAACCCCATTGTCAATCATAAATTATCACATACATTGGTATAAAACTCATTAAATAGCTAGATGAGAAAGACAATTAGCCATAGGGTTCTATTTGTCTATCCATCTCTAACCCTGGTATTACAAAGTTATGACAGGTAATATTACATGCTTATTTATTTGTTTCTAATTTTTGGAATCTCACATATCAACTTTATGACCTAATGCCTACAAGTCAATTAGGTTTTCTACTGAATTAACTCTCTACACCAAGGTTCTTGACTTTCACTCTACTTTCTATCAATATTAGAAGCTATGCATTTAAAAAAATTGGATAAGCAAAAACATTAGATATTACTTCATTAGTGAAAACTGAACACATTAATAGATATTTTTTATAGATATACCACCAATTCAGTAGTCATACTTTAGCTTAGGATTCTCAAAACATTCATTTTGTATTTTCCTTTCTTATTTTCTAAATTCAACTATCATTTTTTCAAAGGTGATCTTGCTGAACCTCCACTTGATTGAATTTCTATATCTGATATCTGACTTGCTGATGACACATTCAGAGTTCATTCTGTTTGAAGAACAAGTAAAAATAAGTGCCAAATAGCAGACAAAATTCTTAGTATTGAATGTGTGATTCACTGCTTATGCTTATAACTGAATTATCTTTCCCAGATAAAAGAGCAAAGCCAAACAAAATAGGAAAGACTTTGACTCATTGCTGCACAAGGTAGACTTTATTATTTTCTTCAATATCTAATTATCTTCACATATTTGTATGTACATATTTTCCAAGCTAATTATTTATTTGATTGTTGTTTTCTTAGGCAGAAACAATGCACTATGCCTCATGTTTTATTCTATTGATAGAATATTGACCATCAGACTCTACAATCCATTTCTTTAGATAGTTTTAAAGATAACTGGCTTATTGGCATTCATTATGAAAGACATCTAATCAATTATACTAACATATAGCATGTGATCTCACTTTAAATGTGTCAAACAACATTAAGAAACATCTCATCCTGAGCGAAGTAACCCAGACAAAAAAGGTCTTATATGGTATGTACTCATAAATAAACATCAGCTAAAGAGTACAGGTACATAAAACACTGTGATAAAAGGCAACCTAGTGTTCCAGTTGGAGTGTTCTTTCTTATGTAAGATTATGTTTCCTCCATTTTTACATTTGGACCAGCAGAGAGCCTGGGGCACAAGTCAGGTGAGGTCATGACATGAGTTCTTAGAGCCTGGAGAGTACTTTGCTGTGCACACTGGAAAAGGGTACTTTCTGGCCCACAGTGAGGACAGGGCCTCTGTCAGTAGGAATCAGAATGTTCCCAGAAAGGCTGTGCTTGCTGACCAGACACATAGGTTCTTTTAGAACTGGACCAGCAGAGAGCCTGGGACAAAAGCCAGTGAGGTTACACGATGAGTTCTAAGAGTAGAAAGAGTGCTTTCCTATACCTCTCTGGAAAAGAATCATTTTCTGCCCAGAGTGAGGTCCCAGCATTTGTCGTCAGGATTCTGGATCTGCCCTGGAAAGGCAGTGCTTGGAGATCAGTTCCACAGATGCTTTATACCTAGACCAGGGGTGAGCCTGACACATAGACCTCTGGAGGTCACACAAGGAGTTCTCAAAGAGCAGAGAGGGCTTTGATCACTAAAATAGGGTCTTTTTGTCATAGAGAAAGAGCCAGATCTCCACCAGTAGGAATGAAAACCTGTGGGCAGAGGGCTGAGCTACCAGAATTGCTTCACAAGTCCCAAATCTGAGTCCACAACGACAGAACTGAGTCACTGCCCTTAGAACTCATGGATTGCCTACAAAAAGGAGAATACTCAGAAGAAATTTTTTTCTTGAGCCCCCAGGCCCTAATATCCACAGGAGAGACAGGCACCAGTCAGTGACAAAATAACCTATAATCACAGATAACAGAATGGCAAGAGGAAAGTGAAAGAACTCAAGCAATAGAAACCAAGAAAATCTGGCCACTTGCGAACCCTGCTGTCCCACCATAGCAAGTAGTAGATTGCCAAACACACCAGAGAAACAAGACTTAGACTTGAAATCACACTACATGATTATGATGGGGATCTTCAAGAAACACGTGAATAACTTCCTTAAATAATACAGGAGAACCAGGAAAAAAAATCACTCAAAAACTATAGGATAACACAAACAAACAGATGATGGATTTGAAAACAGAAATAGAAACAATAAAGAAAACACAAAAAGAGACAACCATGGAGACAGAAAACCTAAAAAAGAAACCAGGAGTCACGGATGCAAGCATCACCAACAGACTACAGGAGATGGAAGAAGGGATCTCAGGGGCTGAAAACAACACTGAAAACATAGATAAAACAGTAAGAGAAAATGTAAAAACCAAAAAGGTCCTAACCCAAAATTTTTCAGAAATACAGGACACAATGAAAATACCAAAAGCTGTAAGAGGGATAAATTATAAAAGGATAATAGGTATAGAAGAGGGCAAAGACTCCCAACAAAAAGGCACAATAAGTATCTTAAACAAGATCATAGAAGAAAACTTCCCTACCCTTAAGAACAAGATGATCATGAGGATAAAAGAAGCCTACAAAACTCCAAATAGATTAGACTAGAAAGAAATTCTTCCAGACACATAATAGTCAAAACATCAAATGTTCCAAACAAAACAAAACAAAAAAAAGAATACTAAAAGTATTAAGGGAAAAAGGACATGCCACATGTAAAGGCAGACCAATCAGAATTACAACAGATTTTGACCAGAAATTATGAAAGTTAGAATAACCAGGACAGATGTCATGCAGACCCTAAAAGAACCCAAATGCAAGCCCAGTTTACTATATTGAGAAAACTCTCAATTGCAATAGGTGGAGAAATGAAAATCTTCCAGGACAAAACTAAATTTGCACAATATCTGAGCATAAATCTAGCCCTACAAAGGAAAATAGATAAAAACACAACACAAGGAGGGGAACTACACTCTAGAAAAAGAAAGAAAATGACTAAGCAAGAAAATCAAAAGAAGAAAGGCATGCAAACATAATTCTACCTCTAACAACAAAAATAACAGAAAACAAAATTCATAATTCCATAATATCTGTTAACATAAATGGACTCAATTCTCCAATAAAGAGACATAGGCTATCAGACTGGAAACAAGAACAGGATAGAGCTTTTGCTGCATAAAGGGAACTAATCTCAGAGACAAAGGCACTTCCTCAGAGTAAAAGGCTGGGATAAAAAAAAAATTCTTCTAATCAAATGACCCCAAAAATCAAGCTGGAGTTGCCATTCTAATATTGAACAAAATATATTTTAACCAAAAGTCAGTTAAATGGGAAGGACACTTTTTACTCATCACGGGAAAAATCTATCAAGATAAAATCTCAATCCTAAACATTTATGTTCCAAATGCAAGTGCAACCACATTCATCTAAACAAACCTACTACAGCTCAAAAACTATATTGTACCACACACCATAATCATGAGAGACTTCAACACCCCACTTTCATCAATGGAAAATCATGGAAGCAAAAAATAAACAGAGACACAGTGAAACTTGCAGAGGTTATGAATGATTTGGAATTAACCTCTACAGAATATTTTAACCGAAAACAAAAGAATACACCTTCTTCTCAGTACTCCATGGCACCTCTTCCAAAACTGACCATATAGTCAGTCCCAAAACAAGCCTCAACAGATATAAGAAGACCAAAATACTCCCATGCATTCTATTAGTTCACAATGGACTAAGGTTGGACTTTAATAATAACAGAGACAACAAAAGCAAACATAGACATGGAAGCTGAACAATGCTCTACTAAATGATAGCATGATCAAAGAAGAAATAAAGAAAGAAATTAAGGATTTTTAAAAAATTTAATGAAAATGAAAGTACAGCATACTTAAAAGTGTGGAATGCAATGAAAGC
This sequence comes from Micromys minutus, assembly GCF_963924665.1. Classification (NCBI taxonomy): domain Eukaryota; kingdom Metazoa; phylum Chordata; class Mammalia; order Rodentia; family Muridae; genus Micromys; species Micromys minutus. Next base: position 8,614,136 of record NC_137952.1, read on the forward strand.
AGTACTAAGCAAAAAACTCATAGTGCTCAGTGCCTCCCAAAGAAAGTGGAGAGAGCATACACTAGCAGGTTAATAGCACAGCTGAAAGCTCTATATCAAAAACAAGCAGATATACTCACGTGAAATAGATGGCAGGATGTCATCAAACCCAGCAGAGAAATCAACAAAGAAGAAACAAAAATAACCATACAAAGAGTTAACAAAACCATGAGCATGTCCTTTGAGAAAATCAGCAAGATTGATAAATACTTAGCCAGACTACCTAGAGGGAACAGAGAAATTATCCAAATTAACAAAATCATAAATGAAATGGGAGATATAACAACAGAAACCAAGGAATTTAAAGAAATCATCAGATCCTACCACAAAAGCCTATACTCAACAAAACTGAAAAATGTGGAGGAAATGGATAAATTTCTAGACAGATACCAAAAACCAAAGTTAAATCAGGACCAGGCAAGCCATCTAAAATATCCCAAAACACCTAAAAAAATAGAAGCAGTCATCAACAGCTTCTGCAACACCCAAAAAAAGCTCAGGACCAGATGGGTTCAGTGCAGAATTCAATCAGACATTCATTGATGACCTAATACCAATATTCTCCAAACTACTTCATAAAATAGAGTTTGATAGAACACTACCCAACTCATACTTTGCAACCACAATAATCCTCATTCCTAAACCATAGAAAGATGCTACAAGGAAAGAAAACTTTAGACCATTCTCCCTTAAGAATATTGACGCAAATATACTCAATAATCTTTTTGTAACCCAAATACAAGATCACATCAAAACAATTATTCAAAATAATTGTGTAGGCTTCGTACCTAGGATGCAGGAATTTCAATATATTGAAATCCATTAATGTAATCTACCACATACACAATGTCAAAAATATTGTCATCTTACCATATGCTGAAAAATCCATTTGACAAAATTCAACACCCCTTCATGTGAAAAGACTTGGAAACAACAGTAATCTAAGGCCCATAACTAAACATACTAAAAGCAATACACAAGCAATCCAATAGCCAACATCTAACTAAATTGTGAGAAATTTGAAACAATCCCACTAATATCAGGGTCTAAACAAGGCTACCTCCTCTCCCCCTGCCTATTCAACTTAGTACAGGTCAGAGCAATTAGACATCAAAAGATATTCAAAGTGATACAAATCTGAAAGGATGAAGTCAAAATATCACTATTTCCTGATGGCATGATATTATATTTAAGTAGCCCCAAAAGTTCTACCAGAGAACTTTTTACAGCTTATAGACCACTTCAGCAATATTGTTGAATATAAAATTAACTCAAACAAAATAGTAGCCTTCCTCTACTCATAGCACAAACACGCTGAGAAGGAAATTATGAAAAAGTTATCCTTCACAATAGTCACAAACAATATGAAATACCTTCGTGTGACCCTAACTAAGAAAGTGAATGACTAGAACTTCAAATAACTGAAGAAAGAAATTGAAGAAGATACCAGAAGATGAAAAAATCTCCAATTCTCATGAATTGGAAGAATCAACATTGTAAAAATGGCCATGCTACCAAAAGCAATCTGCAGATTTAATGCAATCCTCTTCAAAATTCCAACACAATTCTTCATAGAGTTGGAAAGAGCAATTTGCAAATTTATCTGGAAAAGCAAAGAAATGTAGAATATTAAAATCTATTCTCAACAGCAAGAAAACTTCTGCAAGAAATATCACCGCTGACCTCAAGCTATATTACAAAGCAATTATGTTAAAAATTTATTATTGGTACAGCGATAAGCAGGTAGATCAATGAAGCAGAATAGAAGTTCCAGAAATGAACTCTCACACATATCGTCACTTGATCTCTGACAAAACAGCTGAAAGTATTCAATGGAAAAAATGACAGCCTCTTCAACAAATGGTGTTGGTTCTACTGTCAGTCAGCATGAAGAAGAATGAAAATAGACCCTTTCTTATGCTCTTGTACAAGCACAAGTGCAAGTGGATCAAAGATCTCAACATAAAACTAGGTACACTAAAACTATTAGAAAAGAAATTGGGAAAAAGCTTAGAACACATAGGCACAGGAAAAATTTTTCTGAACAGAACACCAGTGGTTTATGCTCTAAGATCAAGAATCAGTAAATGAGTCTTAATGAGATTGCAAAGTTTCTTTAAGGCTATGGACACTGTCAAGAAAACAAAATGGCAGCCAACAGACTGGGAAAGGATCTTTATCAATACCACATATGATAGAGGTCTAATATCCAATATATACAAAGAAATCATGAAGGTAGACTCTAGAGAATCAAACAATGGGGTACAAAACTAAACAAATATTTCTCAACATAGGAATATCGAATGGCTGAGAACACCTAACAAAGTGCTTGATATCCCTAGTTATTAGTAAAATGCAAATCAATACAACCCTGAGATTCTATCTCACAACAGTTGGAATGGCTAAGATCTAAAATTTATGACAGCAGATGCTGTCAAGAATTCAGATAAAGAGGAACAGTCCTCCACTCTTGGTGGGTTGTAAGCTGCTATAACCACTCTAGTAATCAATTTGGTGGTTCCTCCGAAAATTGGACATAGTAGTAACTGACGAACTAGTCATTCCACTTCTGGGCACATACCTTAAATGTGATCCAAAATATAATAAGGAAATATGTTCCATGTTTTTCATAGAAGCCTAATTTATAATAGCCAGAAGCTTGAAAAACACCCAGATGTCCTACAGTAGATGAATGGATACAGAAAATGTGGTATATTTACACGATGCAGTTCTACTCAGCTATTAGAAACAAGGACAATATGAAATTCCTAGGAAAATGGATAGATCTAGGGAATATCATCCTGAGTGAGATATTCCAGTCACAAAAGAACAGGCATAAAATGCAGTCACTAATATTTGGTTAATAGCCCCAGAAAGATCTGAATACCTAAGAAACAACTCTCAGGCCACATGAAGCTCAAAAAAAAAAAAAAAAAAAGAAAAAAAAAAAAAGAAAAAAAAAGAAAAGTCAAAAAGTAGAAATCTCAGTCCTTCTTAGGAAAAAAATAAGTGTATAGCACCCACTCAGAGAGAGTGTGGAACACCTAGACCTTAAATCATTAATAATTCAAAAGCTAAGTATGTAGCCTTGTGGCAATTCTTGTTACTTAAAAATCAATGTTTAATCTTTACACACCCAGAAAACTTTTTGTATTTCAATCTTAAATTTTGCTTTACATGTTTTTCATTCTTATTGTAACTTGTAAGATTTCAATGCATACTTTTAAAAAAAATCAAATATGGACCAAAATATATTCATATAATTTTATGCAAATATGCTCTTAAAAACTGTACTTTTATCTTTTTTTAAAAAAATAAAGTTGTTTAAGAAAAAAGATAGCAAGCTGAGCAAGCCAGGAAAAGCGACCCTGTAAGTAACATCCCTCCATGGCCTCTGTATCAGCTCTTGCCCCGGACCTGCTTGAGTTCCAGTCCTAACTTTCTTTGGTGATAAACAACATGTGAAAGTGTATGCTGAATACCCCCCTCCAAAGAACAGATTATGTTTACTGCCTTCTGCATTCCTCCGTTACCAGTAGTCCTCATAATTTGCACTATCTGAGAGGTGTACATCTACTGCTCTTGTCCTTGTTCCACTCTTCTTTAAACAAGAGCCATGCCAGTGTTTATCAAAAGCATGGCCAAGATCAGTGTTTCAGAGGTCAATGGTAATCTGTTCTTGTATAAGATCCAGATTCAGTTCCTAACACCCACATGGATTTTCACAACTATTGTATTTTCAGTTCAAGGTGATCTTATGCCCTCTTCCAATTTCCATGAAACAGATATAAGTGGTAAACACACATGCCATGCACACAGGAAATCACCTATAAACATACTTGGGTTGTATTACCATATATTATTAATATTGTAAATATTGTTGCAATTGGTATTGATCACTGAGTGTCTATGGTAAAATATATTTATTTTTTACTTTTAAATAACTCCTGGTATTTTTGTTTCAACATTCTGTTTTTAGTTTTCATAGCCATGTACTTCACTTGTATTATCTTAATTTTACAAATTTCAAATTGACTGGGATTTTCAAAACTATAAACACAAAAATTGCAAATAGACCTGTACTTAAATAGAACAAATTATATATTGCTAACTAACTTTCACAATAAATTATTTTTGCTAATGATTAAATTTATAATTTTTTTTGCTAGAAAGCATTAAAAACACAAACTTTTGTGTTGGTGTGAATATGTAGAAAACTTTGATCTTTCCTCAATGTCTTTAGGTTAGAAGTTTTGTCATTTTGTTATTGCACACTTTCTAAAATCGTCATACCTCATCCTTTTTCTTATAAATGAACTATGAGTTTAAAATATGTAAATAGAATTTCTCAAATACACAAAATATAAAGGTGCCTCTATAAGGGTTTTCCTCTGCCCACAAACCCACACTTCCCTCAATATCTAACATTCCCTTACTGTATTTGGGGCATCATGTTTCCACAGGATCAAGGATGTATGTATGTGTGTTTGTGTGTGTGTGTGTGTGTGTGTGTGTGTGTGTGTGTACATACATACTTACATACATACATTCACTTTAGTAATTGTATTTTTTGGTAATTGTCTATCTTCTCATACCTGTTTTAAAACAAAGTCTTTTACCAACCCCACCTTTCTTCTACTGACTAGAATAGTTTATCATTAAGCTATAGGGAGGTGCTTAAATCATTAACTCCTTGTAATCGGTTTACAGACACTTACAAAAATGAATATGCATTCTGAAAATCTTGCAATCTACTGGAAATCTGAACTTGAGTCTTCATATGATGTAGAAGGGAGCTGAGTGACTCACCCATCACTCTAGCCCGTGGAAAAGAGATTCTGAATCTCATGAAGTCTATTACATTCTACAACAGATTTTTCATGATTTCTTTTCTATGTTTCCTTTCAATCAGTTTCAATTTTTTAAAAGGAGCTTTGAAGAAAATATGGAAAATGACAAATAGCAAGGCAGCTCCTTGTAAAAAAATAACATTATTGCCTACCCACATCTCCAAGGAACTATAAATGTCAACTGCATCAAACGTGCCATTTATTAGAACATAAAACCAAACAGATTTCCCCAAAGAAGTATTAGTTATAAATTGACATATAGTTCAGAGTCTTTTTATATGTGCACATTATTTCTCATTACACATCCCCAAATTTGCTTTAGAATCATTGTGCCAGCTTTGTATAATCTCCATTACATTTTCAAAGTCAAAAACATTGTCTATTTCTTTGAACCTAGGCTGTTACCTTTGAAAGTCATCCTGACATTTGTACTCTTGTCTGTTAACTAGATATGCAGATTTCCATTTTTTCAAATTGAGATTTTCTTTTTACTCTTTGATTAATTTTTTCAGACATAATTTATTTTGTAGTGAATCCATTTTTTATTGTAAAGAACAAAGATGTCACTAACATTTTCCACCTTATACATGTTATCATAATCCTTCAGGAGCACATACAATATTATGATATTATATATATATTCTGTAACTATAATATGTATATTGTGGCCAAGTGCTTAGTTGTGTGATTCTCTGTATTTTAACACACATAGATAATTTCTATGATAAGTGTTATCATTTACTTCTTGTATGTTCTATACACAATATCTGTTCCAAAATTATTAAATTACTCCTTGAAAACAAAAGCAATAATTTGAAACAATTTTTACATTCTTCTTTTATTTTAGACCAAAGATTAAATTAGGAAGCAATTTTATAAAGAGTTAAGTTCTGTGTGATTCTTTCTGATTTTGAAATGGCTCAATATACTTTATTAAATTTGGTTAAATCATGAAAGAATTATAGTATTTGCAACAATAAATCCAAATTTTATAGTAGCTAGCTCATAAAAAAGGCAAAGAAGATAAATTTAGCTTACAAATCCAAAGAGTTTAGGCAAAATAAACACATTGTGCAATGGAAAAAAAAATGAATTAAACAAAAAATTGTGTGCTTTCAAGTTTGTTAGCATATTCTGTTGTCAGGAATAGAAAAAACTAATTTGTGATATGTGTGTGTGTATTTGTTTATTTATGTGTGTGTGTGTGTGTTTGTGTGTGTCTGTTTATTTGCATCTTGACTTTAAAGAGGCATGTGGCATTAAACATTTAAATAGGAATTCAAAAATTAAAAAAAAACATTAGTACATAAAACAGGATAATTCACTTCCTTAAATAATTGTAAATAAATAAAAAACTTTGTTTCAGTATAAGTAAATGAAGCTATTCCTAAGGTTCATTAATGTATGTTGTATTATATTTATTATTTTATGATTGCATTATATATATGATAAATTTGATTAATGTCACTCCCACATGCATACCAGCACCAAGTGAAATACCCCAACCTAATTTACTCTGTTGCCTTCATAGTAATATGTTTTCTATTCATGTGGATCAGATACTTTTGCTTTGTTTTATGACTTGCTAAATTATCCACAGTCATATTCCTGTGCCTGTTTGATTGAAGACTGGTTGTTTGACTAGCTCATACATATCTAAATACAATGCAAATAATTCAGCCCGAAAATGTATGAGTCCCTCTTTAATCCCAACTGATTTTGAATGATCTTATCTTCTACAGTTCTCAGAACCCTTGTAATATCCTGACTGTATCAACTGTGCTCATGTGCAAAACAGAATATTTAACGATGCTTTTCCCTGCATTCCTGGCTCTATAGTTTTCTGACTCCTATTTAACAATGCCTACTGAATCTTAAATGTTGAGTTATAATTATTTTATTTGTTTTAGACTGAGCACTTAAGAATTACATATTCTCACTTTGAATATAATGGTTACCTTAGTTTAACACCACTGGGTAAATGTTGCCTGGAATGTTGTGTTGTACAGTGTAAGGTCTAAAGCAGCATGAGTGGTTGAGTGTCATTTTAGCCACCGAGAATATATACAATATTCTCAGGATCATGGATGAGAGAAAAAGTGGATAGCAACAGAGACTTAACCAAAATTGTGGTATATGAAAAAATTATAAGGATACTTACTATATAGTAAAATAGAAACAAATGAGAAAAGAGGAAAGAAGAGAGGAAAGGAGGGGAGCGCAGGGGAGGGGTGAAGATAGAAGGATTAAGTAGGAAGAAAGTGGAGAAGGGAAGAGAACACAGGAGAGAAAGGGAAAGAAGTGAGAAAGTGAAGAGGGAGCGGAAAAAGAAGAAAGGAGAAAAGAAGTGAGAGGATAACAGAAATAAAATAAAAATTTTGTAGTGCTGGATGATACTGTTTAAAAATATGTGTTAGGAAAAATTTCTGGGTGAGGCATAAGACACGTGGTCTTCAGAGGTTTGATGAGGAAACCACCAAATTTTATCTTGTCAAATACTTTCTCAGCATCTAGTGAGATGATCATGTGGTTTTTTTCTTTGAGTTTGTTTATATGGTGGATTAAATTGATGGATTTCCTTATATTAAACTATCACTGCATCCCAGGGATGAAGCCTACTTGATCATGGTGAAAAATAGTTTTGATGTGTTCTTGGATTCGGTTTGCAAGAATTTTGTTGAGTATATTTGCATCAATGTTCATACGTGAGATTGGTCTGAAGTTCTCTTTTCTTGTAGGGTCTTCATCTGGTTTAGGAACAAGGGTTATTTTAGCCTCAAAAAATGAGTAAGGTAGTCTTCCATCGGATTCTATTTTGTGGAATAGTTTGGAGAGTATTGGTATTATGTTGTCAATAAATGTCTGATAAAATTTTGCACTGAACCCCTCTGGACATGGGCTTTTTTTTGGGGGGGGGTGAATGCTTCTATTTCTTTAAGTTTTATGGGTATTACTTAGATGGTGTACCTGGTCCTGGTTTAACTTTAGTGTCTGGTATCTGTCTAGGAATTCATCCATTTCTTCCAGATTTTTCAGCTATGTTGACTATAGTCATTTTTAGTAGGATCTGATTATTTCTGCAGTTTCCTCAATTTCAGTTGTTATGTCTCCACTTTCCTTTGTGATTTTGTTAATTTGGATACTCTCTATTTGCCCTCTAGTTAATCTGGCTAAGGGTTTATCAATCTTGATATTTTTTTCAAAGAATCAGCTCTTGGATTTGCTGTTTCTTAGAATGGTTCTTTTTGTTTCTATTTGGTCAATTTCTGATTATTTCTTGCTGTCTACTCTTGTTGGTGTGTATCTGCTTCTTTTGTTCTAGAGCTTTCAACTATGGTGAGATTTTGCTAGTGTATGCTCTCTCCAGTTTCTTTTTGGAAGCACTCAATGGTATGAGTTTTGCTTTCAGTACTATTTCATTACATCACAAAGGTTTGGATATATTGTATTTTCATTTCAATTAAATTCTAGAAAATCCTAATTACTTTCTTATTTCTTTTTTTACAATGCTATTGTTTAAAAGAGCATAGTTTAGTTTCCATATGTATATGGGCTTTTGTTGTCTTTTTTGTTATTGAAGACAATCTGTATGCTATGGTGATATGATAGGATGCATGGGTGTATTTCAATCTTCTTATATATATTGAGGTTTGTTTTGTGAACAATTATATGGTCAATTTTGGAGAAGGTGCCCTGAGGTGCTGAGAAAAATGGTGTATTTTTATTTTAGGATGAAATGTTCTGTAGATATCTATGAATTCCAACTGGTTCAAAACCTCTGCTAGTTTCACTGTGTCCTTGTTCAGTATCTGTTTCTATGATCTTTCCATTGATGAGAGTGGGGTGTTGAGGTCTCCCACTATTATTGTGTGTGGTGCAATGTATTTCTTGAACTTTAGTAGGGTTTCTTTTATGAATATGGGTACTTTTTTATTTGGGGCATATATGTTAAGGATTGATAGTTTCTCCTGATAAATTTTCCCTGTAATGAGTAAAAACTGTACTTCCTTGTCTTTTTTATCACTTTTTTGGTGAAAAATCTATTTTGTTTGATATTAGAATGGATACTCCAGCTTGCTTCTTGGGGCTGTTTTCTTGGAAGGTTTTCTCCCAAAATTTACTCTAAGACAGTGTCTGTCTTTGTCTCTAAGATGAGTTTCCTGTATGCAGCAAAGTGCTAGATTCTGTTTATTTATCCAGTCTGATAGCCTATGTCTTTTTATTGAAGAATTGAGTCCATTTATATTAACAGATATGAAGGAATAGTGGTTGGTGTTTCTTTCTATTTTTGTTTTAGAGTAGAATTGTGCCTGTGTGTCTTTCTTCATTTGGTTGCCTGCTTAGTTATTTTCTTGTTTTTCCTAGGATGTACTTTCCCTCCTTGTATTGGGTTTTCCACCTATAATTTGTTGTAGTGCTGGATTTGTGGTCATATATTGTGTAAATATAGTTTTGTCCTGGAATATCTTGGTCTCCCCATCTATGGTGATTGAGAGTTTTCCTGGGTATAGCTGCTTGGGCTGACACTTGTGGTCTCTTAAAGTATGTATGATATCTGTTCAGGGTCTTCTAGCTTTCATAGTCTTGGTTAAGAAATCGGGTGTGATTCTGATTGGTCAGCCTTTATATGTTACATAACCTTTTTTCCTAACTGTTTTAATATTCTTTCATTGCTTTGGGCACTTGGCAGTTTGACTATTATGTGTCTGGAGAAATTTCTTTTCTGTTCCACTCTGTTTGGAATTCTGTAGTCTTCTTTTATGTTCATGGTCATCTCATTCTTAAGGGCAAGAAAATTTTCCTCTATGATTTTGTTGAAGATTTTTACTGTGTCTCTTAGTTGGTATACTTTGCCCTCTTCTATTCCTATTATCCTTAGGTTTGCTCTTCTCATTGTGTTCGGGATCTCCTGATCATTATGGGTTAGGAGCTTTTTGGCTTTTGCATCTTCTGTGATTGTATTGTTTATATTTTCAATGTTGTCTTCGGACACTGAGATTCTGTCTTCCATCTCTTGTAGTCTGTTGGAGATGCTTCCATCTGTGACTTCTGATTTCTTTTTTAGGTTTTCTACCTCCAGGGTTTTGTCTTTTAGTGTTTTCTTTATTGTTTCCATTTCCATTTTAAATTCCTTCTTCAATTTCTTCAGTTTTTTGGTTCTGTTTTCCTATAGTTCGTTGATTTCTTTGAGTGATTTTCTTGTTTCCACTTTAAAAGCTTCTATTTCTTTATGCTTTTCCTCCTGTTCTTGTTTAAGGATCTCTACCATCATCTTGAGGTATGATTTCGGGTGTGAGTCTTTTTTTTTTCTGGAGTGTTCGGCATTCTGCTGTTTGCTGTGATGGGAGACCTGGGTACAGGTTTTCTTGGTTTCCATTGGGTCGCTTCTTTCGCTTTTCTCTTGTCATCTTGTTGCCTGTGATTGGTTCCTGTCTCTCCCATGTACCTTGCCTTCTGTTCCTGGTGGCAGATGGCCTGATCATTTGTTCCACACGCACTGACACTCCGGGTGTAAACAAAGTACCTATTGCAGAGTTCCTGCTCCCTTGAACCAATAGGAGGGGCACACTTTCAGCGTGCTTGGCCCAGACTTCTCTGAACCCTGGCTACTCACAGCGCAATATCACAAGGCCTGTGTACCTGGATCTCTGCTGTTCCAGGTGGAAAATGGCCTGAGCATTTGATCTGCACGCATGGGTCCCCCGTTGGAAACTGAGTCCCTATGACATAGTTCCTGCTCCCCTGAACATATGGGCGGGACACACTTTCCGTGTGCTAGGTCCAGACCTCTCTGGGCCCTGGCTACTGGTATTGCAGTCTCATCAGGCCTGTGTCCCTGGATCTCAGCTGTTCCTGGTGGCAGATGGCCTGGTATTTATTATTATTTTTATTATTATTATTATTATTATTATTATTATTATTATTATTATTATTATTATTTTAATGGATATTCTCTGTATTTGCGTTTCAAATGTTATCCCCTTCCCAATCCTGTTTCCATCTCCCCTCTCCTCCACTCATTTCCATGAAGGTATATGCACCCTCTCTCAATCACCTTTTCCAAATTATTGCCTTAACTATTTTCTAATTAATGATTTTGGAACACTGACTCATTGTGACATTAATCAACTTTAGATATATGATCTGAAAACTGTCAGATAATTTACTGAAACTTTTAATTCATAAGCCTTACCTCATTGTGTTTTGCAGTCTCTACATGTCTAGAACCAAATACCTAAAACACATATTATTTGCTCTACTATGCCACCAATATGTTACATTTCAAGTTGTTATGTCACAGAGTTAATGTTAGTTGTATCTCATTTGAAATGTAGATATGTTCATCTAAATGCACATTGGACACCTGTTGCTGCAAATAAGGCCACTGATACCCTTCAAAGTTTCAATGTGTTAGTTAAGAGTATCTCTCCATGAGTATCTCCCTTGATTTTGCAAATGAACATTTTGAAACTGAAACATAATGTTCTTATATTATATTTTTATTATACAATTCTTGCTCCAATCCAGATAAATAATTTTTGTAAATGTGATAATAAATATCAGATAATCATGAAAATATCTGAATAAAAGGAATTTGTCTGGCATTATAAGTGCAGACTCTAATTTCATTTGATAGATGATCATTTTGTAGGTCAATTAAGCCAGAGAAAATATATGAAAGTTTCATACATTCTACTTCCAGTACTTTGTATTTTATAATAGAATATAATAGAACAATATTGTACTCTGACATCCTGTATTTTAGAAAACTAAAATTTACTTAAAATTTTATATTTTTCTTGTCCAATATATTTCATTTTTCCCAAGCATCTTGAAGAAACATTATCATTACATCAGTAAATTCAGAAGAAGTGTCCTGACATATAACTTGTAGGCCTACAATGTGTCAATTTAATGTTTCTTTCTAAAAAATAAATATAGACATTCAAATTAGGTAATGAGCAACTTTCCAGTTCCTGTAAAATACTATATGCACAATTTATCTGTACCACACACAAATTTAACAAATGAATGTCACTGAAGAATACAAATAAGAAACATCTATCATTATCTATTAAATGTGATATTGAGTGGTAGATAAATTATCATAAAAGCTGAACCGGACAAAAAAAGACAGAAAAAGATTCTACATAATTTTTCTACTATATAACCCAACTAGAAAAATAAAATGCCAATATCCTACTTTTAACAGACACATACTCTCCTCTTCTAATGTGACTAAGTACAGGTATAATGACTCTGGTAATAAGAATATTTAAAACAATCATTGACTACAAGTTATCAGTCATAATTCAAACAAAGTGTTAAGTTTTCCTCAGATTTCAGAAGGAGAATGTAGCTGACCTTCAGGAATAAGAGGTATTTTACATTTTTCAAATCTGTTGAGCAGAATAAAAGCATTAAGATAAATCAACAGGGAAAAATATTATGTAGCAAGAATCACGGTATTAGTTCAAAGATAAAAGGACAGGTCAGAGAAATATATTAATGGCATGAGTAAAAGGGAACAATGAAAAATGTATATATTATATATTCCATTTCTTATGGTGGGAACTTAGGTTATATAAGTGAAAAACCTAATTAAAAAAACAGAATTTATTTCTCTGTTTATGGATTCAGAATTCATTAACTATATACATATACATGTACACATACACACACATACATCATATATAAATATACCTACACATATACATCTACATATATATTTACAACCTGTAATCATATGTTGAAGGATAGATTTTTATGAAGGAAGGGCTTTAGTAAAAATTGACAGGTAGGCTGGTCAAGTTCATTTTTGGAAGGTGGTAAATATCATGGTGACAGTAAAATTTGGTAAATCTCCTCTGATTTCTTTTGTCTTAAATATATATTTATATAAATATCATTCATCTTTGCAGACAAGAAGTTTTTGAAAAATAAATGTTCCTATAAATATATATGTATTTTTTTTTGTTTACCACAAGTGTATCCTGAAACACTACCAATATTTGGTTGCCAGAACAAACATTTAAATGAAGCTTTTATGTAAAATTATCAAACATCCAAATAAAATAAAATCAATTTAATCTGGATTGTAGAAAAAAAAAAACTGACCTGAATGTATTTCTTCCTACTTACTAAAAGGTACAAAATACATATTCTACCTCTCAGGTTATCATGACTTATTCAGTATGAAAAACTTCATTCCTGCAACTGTAAGCTACAAGGATAAAGTTAACTTTCATTTACCTGATATAACAGTCCTCTCCAAGGCTTACTGATGATTTAGCTCACCATTTCTCTTTCTATCTGAACCCATGTTGGAGCATCTTTTGAATATATGCCCAGGAGTGGAATAGCTGGTTCCTCAGATAGCTCTATGTCTAATTCTCTAAGAAACTGCCAGACTGATATTCAGAGTGATTGTACAGTTTGCAATCCCACCAACAATGGAGGAGTGTTCCTCTTTCTCCAATGCTCTCCATCATTTGCTGTCACCTGAGTCTTAGTCATTCTGACTGGTTTGAGGTAGAATCCCAGGGTTGTTTTGATTTGCATTTTCCTGATACCTAAGGATTTTGAACATTTCTGTATGTGCTTCTCAACTATTTCATATTCTTCTGTTGTGAATTCTTTGTTTACCTCTCCCCTGCCCCTACTTTTAATAAGGTTACTTAGTTCTCTAAGGTCTAATTTCTTGAATTATTTATTTATATTATATATTAACCTTCCCTTGGGTGTAGACTGGTAAAGATCTTTTTCCAATCTTTTGTTTGCCATTTTGTCTTATTGAAAATATGCTTTGCCTTATAGAAGGTGGGAAATTTTATGACGTCGCACTTGTTGTTCCTTGATCTTAAAACATAAGCCATTGATGTTTGTTCAGGAAATTTTCTCTTCTGTTTTTGGCACAGAAGACAGAAAGTTATGCTGCAATGGATGAGTAAAGAGGAATTCTTTTAAAATTTCTAGAAAGGTTACCTAGCATTATTTTCCTAGATTCTACTGCATGGCTGATATATTAAATAAAAGGAAATAACAGATAAACTATACTGCTGCGTTGCTTCATATTTAGCAACATTGTTTTTTTTTTTCCTCAAAAGAGTACTTATTGGAAATTCTATGCATGTACATTTCAAATGTTATCCTTTATTCACAATCCCATCCCCTGTCCTTCTCCCATTGCCTCCATGAAGGTGTTCCCTTTACCAATCAATCTCTTACACCTCAGCACTTTGGTGTTCGCCTACACTGGGAAAACAAGCCTTCACTGGACAAAAGACATCTGCTCCTATTGATTTCAAAAAATGCTGTCCTCTGCTGAATATGTACCTCCAGCCATGGGTCTTTTCATGTGAACTTACTGGTTAGGGTGTTAGTCCCTGGGAGTTGTGGTGGATTTGGATGGGTGATAATTTTGTTCTTCCCATTGAGTTGCAGACACTTGCAGCTCCTTCAGTCCTTTCTCTAGCTCCTTCATTGGGGTCCTCATGTTCATTGTGATGGTTAGCTGTAAGCATCCTCCTCTATATCCCCATGTCTCTGGCAAAGCCTCTGAGGAGGCATCCATATCAGGTTCTTTGGAGTAAGCACTACTTGGCATCAGCAATAGTGCTTGGGTTATTGGGTGCATATGGGGGATATTCCCAGGTGAGGCAGTCTGTGGATGATCTTTTCTTCAATCCCTGGTCCTCTATTTGTCTCTTTATTTACTCCCATGGGCATTTTCTTTTTCCAAGAAAGACTAGAGGAAACCACATTCTGGTCTTCCTTCTCTTTGAGCTTCATAATAGAAACATTTCTATTGGCAATGCTTCATTACAAAAGTTTAGGGATAAAATTGCAATTACATGAAATGGAAGATAGCTGATGATAATAATATATTATAGAATATATTATATAGAGAGACATAACATATATAGCTAGTGTAAAAGAATAATTATTTTATATTCTTTATATAAGTGCACAAATAAACTGATTTATATATTTTATATGCATATATATGTATATTTTTGTATTTAAATTCGCTATTAATGAAATCTCACATAAACTGTAAGAATATGTCTTAATTGACTTTGAGTTTTGTAAAAGAATAACTGAAAGAAATTCCATTGAAGGTGTGTTTTGTATAATTGTTTTAGAGGTTTTCTCCATGATTATGTTTTTCTATTTTTCTGTGAAATATAACATAGAGAGTAGGCCAATCATCAACTAATGTGGTCAAGGAATTTGTATTGTAGATAACTTGAGAAGAAGAAGAAGAAGGTGAAAGAAGTCAGATATAGATGAAAAAAAAAAAAAAAAAAAAAAAAAAAAAAAAAAAAAAAAAAACTCATTCTATCAAAACCCAAGATGCCATTGAACCCACCAATGGATTAGTATAAAGAAAATGCCAGAAATATCCTTATGTTTTTGAACATCAAAGATCCCAACACAACACAGCTCGATTGGATACCATGCCTTTAATATTTGACTCTTAGAGGATGTTAAATTCACAATCCAAAATTAAGAATTTAATATTTTTAATCATGTTTTATTTTCTATTAAAGACTCTACTTGAGAAAACTCATGTTTGTTTAAGGTTATAATTTTGGAGATGATGAGTACATATAGATCCATAAATTTACAGGAAGATAAGGTATGATCATCATCTGTCAACTGGCACTGAAAAATGTCATTACATACTATCAAGAGAAAATAGCAAACTAGGGTTTGATTGCAAAAAAAAAAGGTACTGATAATAAGACTTACTTACTTTTCTATTTATGCTTTACAAAGCAAATTTACAGAAGACCATGTTTTATTTGTAACTCACAGTTTAAAAAAGTAAGAGAGCCTATAACCATCATGAAAGAAAGCATGAAAGCAGACAGATAATCATGGAACTTGAGCTTTAGCTGAGAGCTTACATAATGAGCCAAAAAAATGCAGTGAGAGACAGAGAGAGACAGAGAAATGGAGGGACAAAGAAACAGAGATACAAAGACAGAGACAGAGAGAACTAGATAACTGGGAGTAGGATAGGATTTGGAAACCCCAATAGCTTTAGGATACCTCCTCTCACTGGGCCATATATCCTCATCCTTGCCAAAGAGTTCTAGTAACCAGGAATAAAGCATAAAAAGCATTCATATCTGTGAGCCTGAGGATGCCATTTTGATTCAAACCTTCACTGTAGGTTAAGAGGTTTTGACATAAACCACAAGTAATATGATAAGAGTGTAAAGAAGAAACAGGATTACAGATATCTTTTTATTTGGAAAGCAAGAAAGAAATGGCATTACACATGATTTTTATATTTAAAGTTTGAATAAAGCAAAGTTACCATTTATTTGTCCAGTTTATTCAGTTTCTATACTAACTAGATCAACTTACTATAGTCCTAAGCATCCATGGAGAGATGGATATATAACAGAAATCTAGCTACAGTGAACACCGTGTCAGAAACTCAAACAAAAACAATGCCTAAAGAATACCAGTCTTCTCTGATGCAGATCAGAATATTGTTGTAGCCAGGTGTATTCTTGAAAGGTAACTATTTAAAAATTAGTTCCAGAGTTCAGAAGGAAAGAGTACATTAAATTAATTGAGGTCTCACAATGAGGGGGCCCTGTTGCGATAATTTGTCAACCCAAACAACCCCATTAAATGAAAACACCATTCAGTAATTAGGATTATAATCATAGTGCCTAGTAATGGCATAATCCCATTACTCTCTCTATTTCTGAGCTAAAACTTGCCATTTCAATGCCATGTGGTGTTCTGTCTCCATTTCCTTCTCCTTCACTCCCACCTCCTCTGTCCACCTCACAGGTTCCCTCTCTCTACCTTCCTTTCCCCTTGCCCAATCATTAGCTCTTTCCTTTATTTAACAAATAAAAATGGAAAGGTACAAATGCAGTCACCTCATGAGTTTGTGACTAGGCAGCCTTTCTTGGGGAATTGGAATTAACATTAAGATAGGAACAGTTTTAGGACAATCTCACAAAAGCAGGAGAGCAATCACAAAGAAAGAAAGTGTCTTTTGTGTTCATTCTAAATAGTACTGACTGATTTTTTTCTCAATGGATTAGGTCTGAATCTCACAATCTTTTGCAATTGTCTACTTTCAAAACAATCATCACAAAGTAAATCAAGCAATGCAGCAATTTTACTCAAGAGATTTCCAAGATTGCAGATCTTTGTGGAAACAGAGAAAGGTTTATAATTGTCCTGGGGAGAAGGAGGCTGGCTATCTGCTTAAAGGTTTTCCAAAGTGGGAAGAAACAAAATAAAATTTTATAAAATAGTTAAAATATAGCTGATATTAAGTGATTTGATTTTTTTTTATTTTTAAAATCATTTTCACTGAATATTCTTAGTATTTACATTTTAAATGTTAACCCCTTTCCCTCTTCCCCCATCCCTCTCCCATTGCTTCCATAAAGACTCTTTATGTTGAAAAGACACTTTATAGTGTACAACCAATGAGACTAATATTTAGTATTTATTACCCAATTAACTCAAGTGATGTAGGGTAGATAAGGTTAAAAAATGCCTGTTACATCAACAAACTTTAGGACATCTCATTTATATTGTAGTCTACTAATTGAAAATGCAATTTCATAGCTAGTTAATACAATTGATTGTTATTTGTTTTGGAGAAATTATTTTTCTACACATGATTGTGAAATATCTTGAAATACTTAATGTATTTCCTCTCTCACTGTTGGGAGCCTTACCAACCCCACCACACCCTACTTCACCCTCATTAGCTATGAGTTAGCTGATCTGCCCTCTTGCCTGCCTACACTTTGAGAAAATATGCCTTCGTTTGTAATACTAATTGGCCCAGACACAAGCCTATGCTCCACAATTGGTCTTGTTTTTCACTACCTCAGGATATGGACTCACCCTAGAATGGATGATGCTTCAAACAAGCAGCTAAGGGATTTACATACTGCCTTTGTAAGTATGAGCTGAAATACAGAGAGAGTTGGAGTAAAGCAGCATTTCTGGTAACAGGAAAGAGTTGTGTCTTTCAAATCTTCAGGCCTTTTCCCGATTCAGAGTAGCTGTTTGCAGTGCAGGCACCCTATCTCCCATCCTGTCCTACCAATTAGTCTTTTTACTCTTCGTCTTGTGCTAAAGAGCAAATATGTTAGATCGGCATTAAGTAAAAAGAAATCCAGCTTTAGCAAATCTTACTTTGTGCTTGCCTCTAAATCCTGATATTCAACAGTTTGAGACTTAAGAAAAATAATAGAAATTCACTCATTTATTAGAAATTAACACATACACACACACACACACACACACATGTTCACAGAATGTTATAAAGAGGGCTTCTTCATACACTTTGTTAGTTTAAAATCATGCTTGAAGATTGTTTAGAACTCAGCAAAACAAAGATTTTCATCCTTATATGCTGTTCTTTATTCTGAATTTATCTTCTACAGAGATAACTGTAATTTTACTGCTCATTCTTATATTCAAATTTCTTGATTATTTGCTCCCAACATTCATATTTAAGTAATATTCTTTCTTATCTGAATCAGTTTAAACACTGAAACCTGTAGACCATGAGATCCATGAGGCAGAAACAATAGAATCACTTTGAGTTTGAGGCTAGTAAGCTCTACATAGTGACTTAAAGGCATGCCAGGACTACAGAGAAAGCTGTCCTTCTTGTACAGGCAAACAAATAAATATACAAAAATAGGAAAGGAAACATGATAACAAAAAATGTATTGGAAAGAAGGGGCTAGAGAAAGAATTGAAGGAGCTGAAAAGGTTTACAACCCTATGAGAAGAACAACATGATCAACTAACCAAACACCCCACAGAGCCCAGGGACTAAAACACCAACCAATGAGTTTACATGGAGAGACCCGTGGCTCCAGGTTCTTATGTAGCAGAGGACAACATTGTCTGGCATCAATGGGAGAAGAGGCTTTTGGTCCAGTGAAGGCTTGTTTTCCCAGTGTAGGGAATTTCAAGGTGCTGAGATGAGAGATGGTGGATGGGAGAGGGAGCACCTCCATGGAGGCAAGGGGAGGAGGAGGAGGGATGAGAGTGGACGTGAGGGGGTAACATTTGAAATGTAAATATAGAGAATATTCAATTAAAAAAAGGAAAAAAGGAAAGCCTATGAGAAAAATAACAAATAGTAATTTTCAAAACATTTATCAAAATTTTCTCAGTAAATTAATGCCTATGAGAAAAAAAGAAAAAGTGGCAAGTTACCATGGAAACCAGGTGTATTCACTCCAGCATCTTGCCAGTTCTTTGTTCTTTGAGTTTAATCAAGCTGGATCTGCACTTACCTCAGATCTTATGGGGAAGGTGGTGTATACAATCAGGAGGTTATAGGTAATGTGTGGAAATAACTCCCAAGTCAAAGACAATAAATATGCAAATTTCATTCCCAATTATTTGTACCAATGGTAAATTAGTTTCAAACTAATCAAGTAGTCAGTCATTCAAAGGTGATTTAAGTACTTTTAAAAGAATTCCTTTTTATAAAAATAATTGTTTTAGGATGATTCTTTTAATACTGTGTTGGTGTGTATTTTCTTATATTTAATGCAATTGTTCTTCCAATCCTGAAAGTGTTATTTATTTTTTAAGATTTCCAAATAAGTAATGTTATTTAAACAGTCAGTACTATTTGTACGTTTTTTAAATTACATGCAAATTACATTTTTCTTCTTACCTACTCTGTAAAAACAATAGTTCTTTTCTTTTTATTATCAACTTACTACAATAATTATATTATTTTGGATAGACATAACATTTTTAAGATTTTTACAAATGTTGTTTTGTTATTCATTAGGCATTCATCATTGAAAATTCAAAATACTATTAACATAATTGTTAATAGGATATATCATTATTTTAGTTTTCTCATTTAAGCTGCTTGAGAGCTGGCATTGTTTCTGATAATGACAGGTATTAGTGAGTGTTTCATATTTATTTCTCAGGTTTTTTTGTGCTTTGTATTTTGCTCAAATCTGCAGTGGATCTTTACGTATCCCTCTTTATTTTAAATTAAATATAAAGATACTAATATTTGGTTTTTATTATTTTTATATTATTTTTATTATTTTATTATTCAAATTATTTTATTTTTGTACTTCATAGTGCTAATTTTTTATTCTATTATTCCAAAAATGGCAGCTAGTAAAATTTTTATAGTATCACTCAGTTATGTTTTTCAGTCAATGATAAGGTTGTATACAATGATAATTAGCATTAATTAATTGAATGAAGCCATGAATTGATAAAAATCATGGAATGATCCAATGGATAAATTACACAGATGTTACTTGGCATTTTGTAGCATTATTTGCATTTATTGAATTTTCAAATAAGTAAGAATAGAACAGAACATCTCAGCTATGTTTCTAAATTCATTAGCATTTGACTTCTATCATTGCAGTCAAGTCCTCAGAGCCATTGACTACACAGATGCCCTGGAAAAGGTCAGATTTCATATAGAGAATATTTACATTGAGCTGCAACCTTCTCTGAGGGTTTCAGACAATTTGTTTGGCTTTTCTTTAAGTGACAAGTGTCTTTTGTCCTTAGAACAAGTCCCCATCTCATTCTTCCCCCAGGAGCATTACTGCCTGTAGATTGTCAGGTAGGTAATGAGAATTCAGTGGCTTGAGAAGACATGTCATTTTCCCTAAGATGATGAAAAGTCACTTCTACCCCCTTCCCAGGGCAGATGTCTTATTTTCCTGCCACTTTTCTGGCAGCACATTAGTTACACATTACTTGATTTTGTCAGATTCATCAAACAAACTGTTTCCATCAATTATGTGACAGTTTATATTATCCAAACTTGTCACGGTCTCCATTCACTTTTAACATTTTCCACAGATGCCTTAGTAGCTCTTAATCCCCCAACTGCTGTCTCTGAGATGGTGTAGTACTTGGAAAAAAGACATGGATACTTGCCTAGTCTCCCTTTGTCCCTCAGGGTAAAAGCCTCAGTTTTCAGATTTTATCATTCAGAGCAGTCCACTCAGAAAATACCCTTACCCGAGGGACACTGCTTTTCACTTCTACCCTGAAGAGTCTCTGCACTCACCTATCTTTGTTTTTACATGGTTCAGTCACTTTTCTATCTTCTAGTCTACATTTCAATGTCTGTGAGCTTTACCTGTGTGTAAAAAAGAGGAAATCACAGAAGTTGGGGAGAAGAAATATATTTCTAGCCACAGTGTGTTGCAAAGAGGGCTTCTTCTTCATGCCCTTTATTAGTCTTCTGGAAGAGTAAAATTATGCCTGTAGATTGTTTAGAACTCAGCAAACGGAAGATTCTCATCCTTATGTGTTCTTTATTATAGATTTATCTATTATAATTTTACTGTTTATTCTTAAAATCCTATTTCTTGATTGTTTACTCTACACTTCATATTTTAGATAATATACTTTCTTATCTGAATCAATTTAAAGATAGAAACAAGTAGACCATGTAATCTATGAGAAATGGCATATAGAATAAAATCTATGAGAAATGAACAAATAGAATAAAAATTATTAAATTTTGTATATACAGAATAGATAGGCACAGCTTCTGATGAGATATTTAAAATGTTTTAGGGCATAGATTAAAAAGGCAATATTTTATTATCAGGGATTATAAAGTAATGTATATACTTATATTATGGATGTGGCTTCTATATAGATAAATTGGGGATTGTGGCAAAATAGATAATGAATTTTATTACTTAATAAAATTATTTTTAAAAAAATATATAATAAAAATATAAAAATGTTTGTGAGAAAAAATGATATAAGTGCAATCAATTATAAAATGAATGTGAATAAAATGAAGAGGATATTTAAAGATTTATGAATGCCAATAAGTATATATTCGAGTATCATATTATATTAAATTTTTGAAACTAGAGAGACAGCTCAGGTATCAAGTTCAAGTATTACTCTCGCAGAATACCTGAGTTCTCTATACTCTGTCAGGTCACATCCTATAATTCCCAATACTAGTGATTCAGTATCTATAAACTCTTCAAAAACGTTCAAACAATTGCAGATGTCCATACACAGACACATGCAAATAATTAATAAAATCAATCTTTAAAATAAATTGTTAATATCCATAAAAATACTTATTTTTATTGCAGTCAAATGTTTGATTACTAAGTTAAAAATGAAAGTTTTGCAAAATTCTAAATAAAATTACCCATGGTTGACTATAAGCATATTTACTGAATTTTATTTTAGAAAGAGGTCTAAACTCAAAATCATACAATTGGTTTTTAAATCATCAAGGATATATTAAAAATTGCATAATAAAATTTGTTTCTCACATTCAAAAACATTTTTAAAATAACTTTATGCAATAATTTACCTAAAGTAACTAAGCTAAATTACCTTATACAGAAATACATAATGGAACAGAAAGAAGCTTAGAAGCAGAGCACACTGCTATTCTCTTAGAGGAAATGCATTCATTCCCAGCACCCACATAGTGAGTGGTGTCTGGATAGTTTTATGTCAAATTGACACCTGTTAAAATAATTAAGAGGAAGGCATCTCAATTATGAAAATATTTACATAAGATATGGCTGTAGGCAAGCCCATAGGGAATTTAGTTATTTAGTGATTGATGAATAAAGACTCAGCCTACTGTCATTTTTCCACACTTTTCTTTAAATTATTTTATTGAATATTCTCTGTAATTATGTTTCAAATGTTTCCCCTCCCCCACACAACCATCCTCTCCCAACTTTGTTTTATGAAGATGCAAACTCTCCCAATCACCTTCTCCACCACAGGTACCTTCCCCTACACTGGGAAAATGTGATTTCACTGAACCAAAGGCCTGTTCTCCCACTGAATCCAGACAATGCTATCCTCTGCTACATATGCAACTGGAGCCATTGATCTCCCATGTATGCTAATTTGTTGGTGTTTCAGTACCTGGGAGTTCTGGAGTATTTGGTTGGTTGATAATGTTGTTCTTCTAATGGACTTGCAGACCCTTTCAACTCCTTCAATCCTTTCTCTAGCTCCTTCACTGGAGATGCTGTGTTCAGTTGAAGGTTAGCTGCAAGAATCCTCAAGTGTATTTGTGTGACTCTGGCAGAGTCTCTGATGAGCCATCCATATCAGGTTCCTGCCAGTAAGCACATCTTTGCATCAGTAATAATGCTTGGGTTTGGTGGCTGTATATGGATTGGATCTCCAGGTGGGGCAGTTTTTGAATGATCTTCTCTTCAATCCCTGCTCCTCCATTTGTCCATAATTTTCTGACCATGAGTGCTTTATTCTCCCTTCTAAAAAAGACTGATGACTTGGGGTGTTCATTAACCTAAACATTTCTTTAGGTGCTTCTCAGCCATTCAGTATTCTTCAGTTGAAAATTCTTTGTTTAGCTCTGTACCCCATTTTTTAAAAGAATTATTTGATTCTCTGGAGTCTAACTTCTTGAGTCCTTTGTATATATTGGATATTACAGCCCTGTCTGGTGGTAAAGATCTTTTACTAATTTCTGGGTTGCCATTTTGTCCTATGGAATATGTCCTTTGCCTTACAGAAGCTTTTCAATTTTATGAGGCCCCACTTGTCTATTCTGATCAGAATATTTTCTGCTGTGCCTATGAGTTTAAGACTCTTCCCCTAGTCTTTGTCTTCTAATAGTTTTAGTGGATCAGGTTTTATGTGGAGGTCCTTGATCCACTTGGACTTGAGCTTTGCACAAGGTGATATGAATGGATCAATTAGCATTCTTCTACATGTTGACAACCAGTTGAACCAGCAACATTTGTTGGAAATGCTATCTTTAATGTTAACTATGATTTGATAAAGCATTTACATATATATTATTTATTATATTATATATGTTATATGTTGCATGTCAATTATATATTGCACCTTTCACCTTGCATGTTATATAATACACTATGTTACATATTGAATATTATATAATATTGGATATTATATAATATTGAATATTATAGATGTATAATATTTATGATTTATACATAATATATATATATATATGCTTATATCTAATACACATAATTTATACATATTATATGTATATATGTAATATATATAACATAATAAGTGTGGAGAGTCTCTTGAAACAAGGCAACAGGAGAAACAATTGTAACTCTCTTCAATAAAATGTCATATGAATGTTTCATATATTTTAACTAAGATTTAATGTGGAAATTGGATTTTAACAAATCAGTTTTTGTTACAGTGTTACTATTATTGTAGTGCAATATCATGACGAAAATCAATTTGGGGATGAAGGTATTTTTTTTAGTCACAGTTTTAAATAATGATTTGCCATTGAAAGCAGTCAGTACATGGTACTGTGTGAAGGAGCTGATCCTGAAGCTATGAAAATTATTTTAGGACTTGCTCAGTGTCAGTGGTTATGTCTCAAATGTTTTAGATTCTAGTTCAAAACATTAACTATTATATATACATTATATAGCATTGTGTTATTCAACAGGAATTGTCTAATGTCTAAAATATATTGTATATACATTCATTTTATGCCCATCATAGATGAGAAAATAGACAGGAAACTTACCTTCTTCTATGTTTTTAACATATTGTAAGATTGTGTATATACACATATGTACATACATGTACCTGCTTATACTACTGCAGTGGCCACAGAGACACCTAACACACATACATATATGTATATGTATATGTGTATGTGTATGTGTATGTGTATGTGTATATATATGTATATATGAAACTAATGAAAATCAAATTAAAGTAAAATCAAAGAAGAAAGAAAAGCAACATGATGCATACAAAATCAAAGAAGAAAGTAAAGCAATATGATGCATGGAAAATTTAAAAAGTACATAAATAAGTATGAAGTCTGTTTCGTATAGGACAACTACTCCTCGGATTGTGGCCTGCCAAGAGTGTGGATCATCAACCCAGTGACACACCATTGAAGACAACTGATTTTTGTCTTTTACAGGAAGTGTCTATTATAAACAGCTTCTTGCTGAAGGTTAAAAATTTGTGTCTATTTTCCATTCCCAGTGCAAGGAAATTTTTTGCTTTGATCTTGGTCATGTCTTACACATGCTGGCAAGTTCCTGTGAGTTCCTTTGTGTATCAGAGATACTGTGTCTGGATGACACCATTCTCAGAGTAACCCTAATACCTCTATTTTCCTGTGCATTTTTGCATCTCCCTTTTCTATGGCTGAGCTTAAGTGTGTTTTCCTTGAAGTCTGAAACAGCATCCTTGTTTTAAAGACCTGTCTTACACTTGAAAGTATTCAGTATTAAGAGAAGAAGAAGCTGAAAATGGGGACAAAATAAGTTAAAGAAACTAAATAAGAAATTGCACTTATTTAATTTTATATTTTATGTACTTGTGATGTTTGCAGTAAGAATATCCCCATGTCCTCAGATATTTGAACACCGGGTCTCTCTTTTAGGAGGCAGTACATCAGTGTGTTTGGTCATTGACACTGTATAATAGCTTTGCCTGTTTCCAGCTTGTTCTTTCTGTGTTTTAGTCCAAGTTGCCAGTTCTCAACTTCTTGCTGGCACCACTGGGCATGAAGCTTCCAGTAACGTTGCCAAGCCATGATGGAGCCTCATTCTTCTGCAAACGTAAACTAAAACAAACTTTTCATTCTATAAGTTTCCTTGGTCATGATGTTTTACGACAGCAAAAGAAAAATAACTAAAACAGTGTTCATGATTTGAGAGGTACTGAATGGCTTTGCACAGTGGTAGTATCATAGCCAATCAGATTTAGCCGAGGTGTGATTATTGCTAAGTGAGGTACTGAAAAAAATTTTCCATACTCTTTCTCCTGTGTCTTTTTGCCTCTCTGCCTTCTTTCTAATTTGTTTCATTCCTTTTTCTTTCCTTTCTTTCTTTTTCTTTCATTCTGCTTTTTTTACAATTTTCCCAACTTATATTTTCTAATATTGTGTTCTGTTCTCCCTCTTCTTTGTGAACTCTCATCCATTTCTCACATAATTCTACTTCTAGACAGTGGAATGAAAGGTGCCCTAGGCATTTTCAACTTATGTTTCAGCAGTCTGCTAAATTGCCGTTTTGGGAGCAAGCTTTGTCCCAAAGAACTAGTGTGAGACAATCTATCCGAATGCTGCACACCTGCCATGTCCCTGTGACTAAGTGAGGAAAATCCTTCTTCTGATGACAGAGTGCTGATGAGAATTCCCAAGTCCAAAACTCGTCTAGGATTCTAATTAACCCACTTACACCTGTTGTGCTTGATTTATTTCTTTTCCTCCTTTGATCATGTTGTCAGTATCTATTTAGAAATTCATCTTTCTTCTTGTTATTTATTTGCCACATGTGACAAATTGATAGAAACAACACAAAGCATCTACCTTACATACCCATAGTTTCTAATATGATGTATTCCTTTTCAGCTGCCTTTTTAATTTTGATCTTGCTCCTTTCCATTTTTTAACATCAAAAGCAGCAGCAGCCCACACAAGCTTGAGATCAAGTTGTATAAGTGTGGCATATCAGTGTGTAATACTATTTATGTAGTTTCTGTGGATATTAATAGTGTTCAATTAGTCTGGAGTAAGGAGATAAAATAATGGATACTAATATTTTCTACTCTCACAAGAAATAAAGTGAATACAATAAAGTAGTTCAGGCTTCTTGAAGAGGTAACCTACAAAGAATTGTAAATTCAAAGTTTTGCCATGGACATGCTGGTTTAAAGATTCAGTGTAGACAGCATTGTACTCTTCAATCCTCCTGCTAACAGTACTAAGGTCATTTACAAGTTACCTCAAATATTTGAATAATCAAGAACTGAGAATCCCCCCCCCTCTCTCTCTGTGTGTGTGTGTGTGTGTGTTTGTGTGTGTATGTGTGTATGTGGGGGGGCATTAATTTATTTTTATTTTATTTAATACTCCTTTCTACTCATACTATCTCAAATATATATATATATATATATATATATATATATATATATATATATATATATATATATATATATATCCTGATTATACATTCCCTTTCTTTATTCTTTGAGTTTCTACCCACTGTTTCCCCCTCTGGATAACTTCTATGTTTCTCATTAGAATAGAAAAGGCTTCTATGAGATAACAACCAAACACGATAAAATAAAATATAGTAAGATGAAGCACAGGGTATCATATTAAAGTTGGCCATACAATGTAACAAGAGGAAAGTGTTCCAAATGTGGGCATACTTGTCAGAGACCCATTTGTTTTCACACTCAGGAGTCCCCAAAAAAATATAATAACTGCAAAGTAGACCTGGTTCAGATCCTCACAAACCCTGAAGTTGCTGTGCCAGTTTCTTTTTGCTCATATGGACTTTCTGCACTTGATGGAGAGAGCCTTTTTCATCTGGTATCCTCCATCCCTGTGGCTCTTATCATTTTTTTCACCTCCTCTTTTGTGAGATGTCCTGTTGTAAGAATCTGATGGAGACATTTAATTTAGATTTTCTTTCTGCATACTGCCTGGATGTGTGTCTTTGTATCTGTTCACAACTACTTCTGGAGGATAAATGAATAAGATCTATAAGTATAGCAGCATATTACTAGGAATCATTTTTTTAAAGCCAGTAGTTGTGATTTTACCTTATGACTCTGGGCTACCTAATCTCCAGGGTTTGGTTACATAAGCAGTATCATTATAGTTCCTTATTTTAGAATGGGCCTTCAGTCAAATCAGATATTGGTTGGCTCTTTCAATGAGTCCCTGGCCATTATTTTCCTGGCTTAATTTCCAGGAAATGTTTCTCTTTTAGTAGCATTGAAGAATACTTTTCTGCACCAAAGAGTAGAATTTGGAGTAGTGCCACCTGTAGAAACCAGCTTAGCTTCTTCATGTTCAATTAGCTGGGTGCATGTTATTAGCAATGGGGTCACCATTGTCAGTTTGTGAAAAGTAATCAATTGTATTGACAGCATCTGGTGTTGGCATGGCCAACAGTTTGACTTAATGTAACCTAGTCCCTGCACTGAAAGCCTTGTGAGGCCTAGCTATAAAATATGGCCATTGAGACTCTGTATTGTGTATTACTGGGAAATCAATGGGAGGGGAGGCCCTTGGTCCTGTGGAGGTTTGATGCCCCAGCATAGAGGGATGCTGAAATTGTGGGGCAGGAGTTGGTGGATGGGTGGGGGAACACCCTCATAGAGCCCAAAGGGAGGAGGGCAGATATGTGATAGGGGGGTTGTGGAGGAGTGACCAGGAAGTAGGATATCACTTGAGGTATGAAAAATGGAATGTTTAATTTAAAAAATTAAAAACTTTATAAAGAACCAGTAATATCCTACTGAGCAGTAGGGAATCTGTGGACCAGCATTCTGACTATTATTTCCGTGGAAGCAGCAGTCTGTGGGTTACCATGGGGCTGCATGCAATAGTTAGTATCAAGCGATAAGAAAGGCGGTGACAGAGGTTGTAGGGACGGGGGAGTTTTGTGTAATACACAGGATATTTGGGAAGTGGAGAATAAGGGCTCCAGCTGTGTTTCTTTTCAAGCGTTAGGGAAAAAAACTGGGGAATTGGGTATGGGGAAGCAGAGAGAGAGGAGAAGTTTACAGGCAGCATAGCTGGTTTGTTAACAGGCATGGACTATGACTTAGAAAACCCAGGATAGCAATAATTCTTCTCAACAACAAAAGAACTTCTGGGGAAATCACCATCCCTGACTTCAAGCTGCATTATAGAGCAATAGTGATAATAAAAAAATGTATCGTATTGTTCGAGAGACAGAAAGGTAGACCTATAGGAATAGAATTGAAGATGCAGAAATGAACTTACACACCTATGGTCACTTGATCTTTGAAAGAGGAGCAAACCACCTGATGAAATACAGATAAACATTTCAACAAATGGTGGTGGTCAGCATGTAGAAGAATGCAAATCGATGTATTCTTATCACCCTGTGCAAAGGTAAAGTCCAAGTGGATCAAGGACTTCCATATAAAATGAAATACACTCAAACAAATAAAAGAGAAAGTGAGAAAGAGCCTCGGACACATGGTCACTGAAGAAAAGTTTGTGAACAGAACACCAAAGGCTTATGTTCTACGATCAAATCTAAGATAAATCAGCAAATAGAACCTCCTAAAATTTCAAAGCTTCTTTAAGAAAAAGGATGTGGTCATTAGGATAAAAGGCAATCAACAAATTCAGAAAAGATCTTCACCAATCCAAAATCTGATAGAGGGGTAATAGCCAATATATAAAATATATACAATATATACAAAGAACTCAAGAAGTTAGACTCCAGAAAATCAAATAATCATATTAAAAATGGGATACAGAGCTAAACAAAGAATACTCAGTTGAGGCACATCAAATGGCTGAGAAGCACCTAAAGAAATGTTCAATATTTGTATTCATCAGGGGAATTCAAATGAAAAGAGGCCTGAGATTCCATCTCACACCAGTCAGAATGGCTAAGATCAAAAGCTCTGTTGACAACAGATGCTGGTGACATATGTAGAAAGAAGAACATTGCTTATTGCTGGTGGGATTACAAGGTGGTACAATGACTCTGGAAATCAGTCTGTATGTTCCTCAGACAATTAGACATAGTACAAACTCAGATCCCAGCTATACCACTCCTAGGCATATACCCAAAAGATGCTTCAGCATATAACAAGGACACATGCTCCACTATGTTCATAGCCGAATTATTTATTATAACCAGAAGTTGGGAAGAACCCAGATGTCCTTTTACAGATAAATGGTTACAGAAAATGTGGTACATTTCCACAGTGGAATGCTACTCAGCTATTGAAAATGATGAGTTTATGAAATACTTAAATAAATGGATGGAAATAGAAAATATCATCCTGAGTGAAGTAACCCAATCACAATAACACACATGGTATGCATTCACTAATAAGTGGATATTAGCCAAAAGCTGGGATCACCCAAGTTACAATTCACAGACCACATGGAGCTCAAGAAGACGGAAAACCAAAGTGCAGAAGCTTCAGTCCTTCTCAGATGGGGGAACAAAAGTATCTGCAGCAGAAAGTATGGACAAAGTTTGAAGCAGAACCTAAAGCAATGGCCATTCAGAGACTGCCCCACTTTGAGATCCAGCCAATGTACAGTCACCAAGCCCATACAAAATTGCTGACACCAAGAAATATATGCTGACAGGTATATATAAATATATATATACCCTGAGAGGCTCTGCCAGATCATGACAAATGCATGTACCCAGAATGTAATCTATTATCATCCCTGGATAACAATGCATTAACATAAAAAAAACATATATATTATTTGTGATGTGTATTTTTAATATCATTCATTCATTCAAATGTGTACTCTCATAACTATTTTAACAAACAAAATGAAATTATTCTTCTGAATGCTAAAGCCTTATTAATAATTTACAATCAGTTACTAAAATTCCTGTTTTCGTTCTAACTTCCTGCATGTTCATAGTGTGTTTTCCACTCATTTCGTTTTCTGTGTACTATATAACCAAACCAAAAGGCTGAAGCACGTGGCATCAAGAAGACTCAATACAGCTTTAAATTTTGAGATTAGCAAAGGGTATAAAAACACCTAAATATGCCAAAAACTATTTTGTATAGCTAGAATAATTAAAAAAAAATTATAGTATTTAAAGCACAATGAAAGTTACTAAAAAGTTAAAGAAATATAAAGAGTAGTATATTTAATTTAGCATTATAATTTTTAGTACAGCAAACAAAGCAGCCAGGAAAAAACGGTAGCAGCCTAATCCTGAGTGAGAAGACAATGTGATTGGTTAAGGGACATCTTGGTAAGAGACGTGGTTCTTTATTGAGTTCCTACCACTCAGTAGAACTGTGAGGCCCATTTACAAATCTGCACACCTGGCAATAAATTTAAATAGGTGTGTCTTCCCAGAAAAACATGCTCCGTTTAGTTTAATCTATCAGAAAACAGCACCTGTCACTGAAGGAACTTCTGTAAACCCACAACCCCACAAAACTAGCAATTATGCTTCAGTGAGTGCAGTGTTAACACAATTTTATTAAAGCTAATTCTGCTAATTCTTTGTTATACCAAGATGCTTCTAAAGACAGGCTAGTTATGCGCAGAGTTATACTACAGTTTTTCTTTCCTTGACAGTTAGTAAGTTCACTTTAATCCATCCCAAGTAGAAATAAATCTCAGAAGGCAGAAGGCTTCTGGGTCAAAAATTCACATTAAAACACCAGCAAAGAAGCTGTGGAAAAAATATTATGCAAAATAATTTTTATACTGTGATATAATGAAGGCAAATTATAGAGGTGAGAAGTCAAAATGGCAATAAGAGGCTCAGAGTTGGTGGGCTTCTTTGCCATAGGTCAAATGAAGCAAAATCTTCTGCCTTGAAAACATTATGTGCAACATGACGCTTAGGTTACCTAACTCTAAAGCTGATAAAGAAGCAAACTTTACTGAGTAATATTAATTGCAAACAGTTACACCGGTACCTAGTTGGCAGGTTAAAGATGTAAGAGAACAAAGTGCGTCCAAGCAAGTTACATTTGTTGTTTAAACACTTGAAAGAGGACTATACTAATGTTGACTAGTACTAAAGAGTGACAAGAAATTTACTTTATTATTGTTATTATTATTATTATTATTTAATATTTTCTTATAGTGAAGTAGTTATCCCCCTCCTGATCCACCTTCCAACTGTTACTTAACCCATTCCTCTTCACCCTCCTCCAAGATGATGTCACCACATCCCACCCCACCAGTCTTCCCCACTCTCTGGCCTCAAGTCTGTTGATGTTTAGGTATATTCCCTTTCACTGAGATAAGACCTAGCAGTTCTCTACTGTATGTATATCGGAGGCCTCATATCAGTTAGTTTATGCTGCCTTGTTGGGGGCTAAGTGTTTCAAAGATTCCAGTGGTTCGGTTTAGTTAAAACTGCTGGCCTTCCTATAGAGTGGGCTTTCTCCTCAGCTTCTTCCAGCATGATCCTAATTAAACCACAGGGTTCCCGGGCTTCTGTCTATTGGTTGGATTTAAGTAACTGCATCTGACTCATTCAGCTGCTTGTTGGGCATCTCAGAGAGCAGCCATGTCTGTAAGCACACAGAACACCAAACAGATTGGAGCAGGTGAGGAATTTACTTTTGTGTGTGTGTGTGTGTGTTTCAGAGGAGCTAAGAATTTTGAATCCACTCCCACAATCCTTCACATTTTTAATTGTTAATGACTCCTGAGTTTGTTGAGGTATAACAGCTATTCTTGATGACAGAGTCATGATGCCTATCAGTCATTCTTTGGAAATGAGGCAGCTGATATATGAACCAGTAGAACATATACTGATAAGCAAACATACTTATACTTTTTTTTTCTTTTGAATACAAACTAGTCTTTGCCCCCTTGTGCCTTTGGGATGACAATTCAGGAAAAGTGTTTCTAAAGTCTCACACTAAGCTTGATGTTTTGGTGCACATTTTGACTCTCAGCACTAAGAAGGCAGAGTCAGAAAAATCTCTGTGAATTTGAGGCTAGCCTGGTCTACAAAGTGAGTCTAAGAAACACATGCTATATAGAATTTATTCCATAAATAAAACAAAACAGTCAAAGACCAAAATCATGTACCTTCTGTGTATTTAATGGGTTTTATATCACAACAATATATTTACAGTAACAACAACTCCAGCAACTGTGAGTGTGATACCAAGAACCGTGAGTGTGGGCTGAATTATTGAGTTTTAGACTCTATATTTCTTACAATTTGTAATAAATGTAAGTCTTTATGTATAATTATTATCTGTTCCTTCCTGAAGCATTGTTTGATTCCTTGGACATCTTACAAAATTGCAAGTTGAGATATTATACACAATCCACTCCATTGCATGTCAGAGTTCCGCAGAAAACCCTAATTAATGTTGTAGATATTCTGAAATATGAAATGTATCAATAGAAATTACATATGGATACTACTACCAAAAGAAGTATGACATTGGTCTACTTACTGGTATAATAAACAACTGACTTATAAACCCAACGAATGGTTGTAAAATATACTTTCATCCAAGTCAATGTTTCAGTTACAGAAGGACAAAAATCCACTTCCATCACTACCAAGACAAAAAAACAAACAAACAAACAAACAAAACAAAAAACCATCAAGAGCACTGATAATTTCCTAAACAAATCTAAGGTCAATAAACTAACATGTAGCAAATAACCTTCTCATACTTCTAAATATATTACATATATCTCTAAGTTCATTTCTCCCAAGAAAGTAACCATAAATTTAATAGTGAATCAAGTTTGTGCTTCCTGTGGGTAGAAATGGTTCTGCTTTGAAATTGTGAAAAATGTACATTTTTATAAGTCTAAACTAGAATGGGGAATTAACAATGCACCATTTCTCCTTTACAGCTTATGAATCTGTGAGACAAACTGAGTAAGAACTAATGATCACACTGAATAATAGTGGATGAAAACTATGAAGGCTAATCATTGCACCAAGACAGTCTTGATTTCTTGGTTTGTGAAACTGAGTTTCATTCAAAGGAATTTAGTGAAGGAATCAACACCATATTAGTCAATAAATACTATCTCATGTTGCTGACCAGAAAGGTGATTGTACTGCTTTAGTTCTGGTCAGTTATGCAACTGAAAGTGGTTACCTAAATTACCAAGAAATACTCTCCTTGATAAAGAAGTAGCCACTCTTCTCACATGCCTTAGCCATCTGCTTATAAATAAGGGTTTTATGAACAAAGTGGAGCATGTTGTAGCATCTTTGGGTATATAGCCAGGAGTGGTATAGCTGGTTCCTCAGGAAGTACAATGTCCAGTTTTCTGAGGAACCCCCAGACAGATTCTCAGAATGGTTGTACCAGCTTTGCTGTCCCACCAACAATGAAGGAGTGTTCTTTCTCCACATCCTCAACAGCATCTGCTGTCAACTATGTTTTTTGGTCTTAGTCATTCTGACTAGTATGAGGTATAATCTCAGGGGTGTTTTAATTTACATTTCCCTGATGATTAAGAATGCTAAACATTTATTTAGGTGCTTCTGAGCCATTTGGTATTTCTCAGTTGAGAATTCTTTGTTTAGCTCTGTAGCCCATTTTTAATAAGATTATTTGATTCTCTGAAGTCTAACTTCTTGAGTTCTTTCTATATATTGGATATTAGCCCTTTATTGGATATACGATTGGTAAAGATTCTTCTCCAAATCTGTTGGTTGCTAGTGTGTCCTATTAATAGTGTTCTTTGCTTTACAGATATTTGCTAATTTAATGAGATCCTATTTGTCAGTTTTTGGTCTTAGAGCCTAAGCCATTGATATTCTGTTCAGGAAAATTTCCTCTGTGCCTATGTGTTAAAGGACCTTCCCCACTTTATTGTTTATTTGTTTCAGTGTATCTGGTTTTATGTGGAGATCCTTGGTCCATTTAGACTTGAGCATTATACCAGGAGATAAGAATGGATCCATTTGAATTCTTCAATAAGCTGTCCTCAAGTTGAACCAGCATCATTTGTTGAAAATGCTGTCTTTTCCAATGGATGGTTTCAGTTTATTTGTCAGAAGTCAAGTGACCATAGTTGTGTGAATTTATTTCTGGGTCCTAACACTCTGTTCCATTGATCAACATACCTGTCTCTTTACCAATACCATGCAGTTCTTTTTAAATTGTGTATTCTATCTGTTTATATTTCAAATGTTATCTCCTTCTTCCTTTCGCCCTGTACAACCCTATTCCATTGCCCTTACCTTGCTTCTGTGAGGGTGCTCCCCACCTACTCCTGAGTCAACTCTATAGCAATCTTCTCTACTGGGGTATCAAATCTTCACTGGTCAAAGGATCTCACCTCCCATTGATGCCAGATAAGTCCCTTCGCTCATTCAGTTCGTCCCTGTATTCCTTCACTGTGGATGCGGATCTCAGTCTAATGGTTGGCTGAGAGCATCTGTACATTATTGTTCAGAATCTGAAAGAGTCTCTCAGGAGATGGCTGTATCAGGCTCCTGTCAGCAAACACTTATTTGCTTCAGCAATATTATCTGTGTTTGGTACCTGAATTTGGAATGTATCTTCAGGAGGTTCAGTCTCTGGATAATCTTTCTTTCAGTTTATTCTCCCTTCTTTGTCCTTGTACTTCCTCGAGACATGAGTAATTATGGGTTAAAAGAATGGAGATGTCTGTGTTTGGTCTCATCTCAACTAAAGAAGTCATGTCTAACCTCTTGATATGGTCTCAAAAGATTCTTCCTCCCCTTTGTTGAGTATTTAAGCTAATATGATCCCAATGATGTCCTAGGCAGTTTTTGATTTCCTGGCATATGGGACTTACTGGTTGATATCCCAAATTCTCCATCCCCCATTGCTATATAGCACTGTTCAATTTTCTGTTCATTTCTGGGTCTACTTGCCTGTCTCTGTACCAATAGAATACAGGTTTTAACACAGTTCCTCTGTAATACAACTTGAGGGGAGGAATCATGAATCTCCCAGCAGTACCTCTATTGTTGAGAATAGCCTTTGCTAACCTGTTATTTTGCTTGTTTGCTTGTTTTGGTTTTTTTTTTTTTTTTTTTTTTTTTTTTTGTTCCAAATGAATTTGCAAAATTCCATTTTCAGCTACATGAAGAATTGAGTTGGAAATTTGATGGGGATTGCATTAAATTTGTAGATTGTTTTGAAAAATGGCTATTTATACTGTTTCAATCTGACAATCCATGAGCATGACAGATCTTCCCATCTTCCTAGATCTTCTTCAGTTTCTTTCTTCAGAGACTTGAAGTTTGTTTGATACAGATCTTTAACTTCCTTTGTTAGAGTCCTACCAAAGCATTTTATATTGTTTGTAACTATTTTGAAGGTTGTTGTTTCTTTAATTTCTTTGTCAGATATTTATTGTTTGAGTAGGGAAAATGTACTATTTTGACTTAATTCTGTATCCAGTAACTTTGTTGAAGTTGTTTATCAACTTTAGGGGTTCCCAGGTGGAATTTTTTGAGTCACTCAAGTATATTATCATATCATCTGCAAGTAGTGATATTTTGACCTCTTCTTTTCCAACTTGAACCCTTTTGAGCTCTTTTTGTTGTCTAATTGCTCTGGATAGGATTTTGAGTATCATATTGAATAGTTAGGGAGAGAATGTGCAGCCTTGTCTAGTAACTGATTTTAATGGGTTTGTTTCAAGTTTCTCTGTATTTAGTTTGATTTTGGTTTCTAGTTTGCTATATATTGATTTTACTATGTTTAGATATGGGCCTTGAATTCCTGAACATTCCAAGAATTTTATCATGAAGAGGTGTTAAATTTTGTCAAATTCTTTCTCAGCATGTAACGAAGTGCTCTGTTTTTTAGATCATTATGTGCTTTAGGTATAAGCATAATTGTAGCTTCTTAGAATGACTTGGGTACTGTTCCCTCTGTTTTATTTCTGAGAAACTGTTTGAATAGTATGGGTATCACATCTTCTTTGGAGGTCTGATAATATTCTGTGTGGAAAGCATTTTTGGCGCCTCTGGAAAGTTGGTTGTGGGGTAATATTAATTTTCCAGGGCATCTTGAAGCTGACCATAGGCAGGAATCTGGCTTCCATGCTATACCCTGTAAGGGCTAGTTTTAAGCACAACTACATCTGAAGTTCAAGGCAGAGCCCCTAGGATAAGGCTATAGGGAGGTACATTTGCATCTGAAGTTCAGGGCAGAACCCTTAGGAAGGTGGCATACTGAAGTATATTTGCATTTGAAGCTCCAGGCCCAACCATTAGTAATGCAACTCAGGCAGGACAAAATTTAGGATGTAGGCACAGCAGTATCCATTTTTGTCTCTGACATTTTCACCTGACCTCCAGTAAGATGTTTATTGGATCTTTGATTGTTAACTTGCTTGTTCCCTGTCTCAAAACTGATGTTACCTTTTTGCATGTAATTAAAGTGATTTAAAAAGAGGACAGAATAAACCAAGCTTCCCTTCAGCCTTAAGGTTTCAACCTCAAAGCTGACCGAAGCCATGTTGTAACTCTTACTAACTGGATCTTTTTCCTTTCAATCCTCCCTCCAGCTCTGGGGAACCTGTTGATTGTCCGAGCTAGCCTTGGACAATTCTGCACTAAATCCATCTAGTCCTGTGCTTTTTTTAGTTTGGAGACTTTTCATGACAGCTTCTATTTCTTTAGGATTTACTGGACAGTTGAGATGGTTTATCTGATCCTGATTTGACTTTGGTACATTGTGTCTATCTGGAAATTGTCTATTTCATCTAGATTTTCTATTTTTGTTGAGTATATTCTTTTTTTTAGTATGATCTGATGATTTTAAGAATTTCCTCTGTTTCTGTTACGTCTCTCTTTTCATTTCTGCTGTTGTTAATTTGGATACTGTCCCTGTGCCATCTGGTTAGTTGGGTAGGGATTTATCTCTCTTGTTGATATTTTCTTATTAGAATTTATTACAGTGTGTCCCATACATTTTGTTATGCTGTGCCTTCATTTTCATTAAATTATAGAAAGTCTTTAAATTCTTTATTTTTTTCTTGATGAAATTATTGTTGAATTTTCCAGTTGGGTAGATCATTGCTCAGCTTCCATATGTATGTGCCTTTCCTGTTGATTTGGTTGTTGTTGAAGACCAGCCTTAGTCTGTGGTAATCCAATAGGTTGCATCAGATTATTTTAAA
The DNA here is from genome assembly GCF_963924665.1 of Micromys minutus. Lineage (NCBI taxonomy): Eukaryota > Metazoa > Chordata > Mammalia > Rodentia > Muridae > Micromys > Micromys minutus. The sequence goes on from NC_137952.1 coordinate 8,651,681, forward strand.
CTTCATGTACCTGTTGAGGTCTGTATTGTGACTAATTATATGGACAGTTTTGGAGTAGGTATTATGGGATGCTGAGAAGAATGTATATTATTTTGTTTTAGGATGAAATGTCCTGTAGATATCTGTTCAATTCATTTGGTTCAGACATTCTGTTCATTTCACTGTGTCTCTGCTCAGTATCTGTTTTCATGATCTTTCCATTGAAGAGAGTGGGATGTTGAAGTCTCCCACTACTGTGTCTGGTACAATGCATGCGTTAACCTTTAGAAAAGTTTCTTTTATGAATGTAGGTGCCCCTGCATTTGGAGCATAGATGGTCAAAATTGAGACTTCACCTTGGTATATTTTTCCTTTAATGAGTATGAAGATTCCTTCCTTAACTTTTTGAATAACTTTTAGTTAAAAGTCAATTTTATTGGATATTAGAATGGCTACTCCAGCTTATTTCTTGAGACTAGTTGCTTGAAAATTTGTTTTGTAGCATCTTGCTCTTACATAGTATCTGTCTTTGTCATCAAGGTGTGTTTCCTTTATGCAGCAAAATGCAGGGTCCTGTTTATATATCGAGTATATTAGTGTATGTCTTTTTATTGGGTAATTGAGTTCATCGATGTTAAGAGATAATAAGAAATAGAGATTGTTGTTTCCTGATACGTTTTTGTTAGAGGACAAGTTATGTTTGTGTGGATATCTTCTTTGGGGTTTGTTAAAAGAAGGTGATATTCTTGCATTTCTAAGGTATAGTTTTTGTCCCTGTGTTTCACATTTCCATCTATTATTTATTGTAGGGCTCGATTTGTTGTTGTGGACAGATAGTTTGTAAATTTGTATTTTGTCATGAAATATATTGGTTCTATTTTTAATCTATGTTAATTGAGAGTTCTGTTACAAATAGTTCCCTGGACTGGTGTGTGTATTCTCCTAGGGTTTAAGTGAGATATATCTGGTATTTTCTGATCCCATCATTTGGAGTTCTGTAAGCTTCTTAAAAGTTCATGTTCATCTTTTTCTTTAGGTTAGGGAAGTTTTCTTATAAAATTTTATTGAAGATATTTACTGGTCCTTTAGTTTGGGTATCTTCATTCTTTTCAATGCCTATTATTCTTAAGTTTGTTTTCTCATTTTGACTTTCTGGATGTTTTGGGCTAGGAGTTTTGCATTTTACATTTTCATTGACTGTTATATCAATGATTTCTATGGTATCTTCTATCTTTGAAATTGTCTCTTCTATCCCTTTTATTCTGTTGGCAGTGCCTGCATCCATGATTCTTGATGTCTTTCCTAGATTTTCTATTTCTAATGCTGTCCTCTTTTGTGATTTTTTTTATCATTTCTATGTCAATTTTTAGATCCTTGATGGTTTAGTCCAATTCCTTTTTTTGTTTGGTAGTGTTCTCTTGTATTTCTTTAAGAGAGTTATTCATGTCCTTCCTCAATTACTCTGTCATCATTACAAGATATTAATTTAAATCTGAATCTTGCTTTTCTGATGTGATGGGATATCCAGGACTAGCTGTAGTAGAAGAATTGGGTTTCTGTTGCTTATGTTCTTGATCTTGCCTTTTGCCATCTGATTTGTTTCTACTGCTTACTACCCTAGAAATCTCTGACTGGAGCCTGTTCTTCTTGAGATCCTGAATGTATCAGAACTCCTCAGAGTTTCAGTATCTCTGTGTTCCTGTGATTCTGGGATCTTGTGATCCTGAGGTCCTGAGTGTGACAGAACTCCTGGAATCAAGAAGCCTCTGAAATAATGAAGTCTCACTTTACCAAGCTCCTGATGTCCTTGAGTGTATCAGACCTCCAGTATTGTTGGGTGTTTCTGATCTCCTAGGAGTCTAGCTTCCTCTGTGATCCTGGTTCTTCTGGTGCACTGCTATGATCCTGTGATACTATGATCCTGTGCATGTTAAAGCACCTGGGTGGCAAATGCTGTGAGATTTTGTGCAGCACCAGTGACCCAGGTCTGCTCAGGTCTCAGGTGCAGACTAAAATGGACCTGGGCTAAAGGGTTGATGGGGGTTCCTGTTTCCCTGGATCTCAGGGGTATTTGAACAGATTTTGTTTCCTCCTTGCCTGTGGTCCTGGGCTTGATAGAGCACATGGGTGTTGTGGAATTGGTTGTAGTACCAGACTCCAAGGTTTGTTCAGTGATTTCTTTGTATCTATTTCTATATTTAAACACTGGATCGTTTTGTTCAATTTCCTCACCACTTTAATTCTGTTTTTCTGTCATTCTTTAAGAGATTTTTGTGTTTCCTCCTTAAGGAATTCTACCTGTTTACCTGTGTCCTCCTATATTTTGTGTCCTCCTATTTTTTTTAAGGGATTTATTGACTTAAAGTCCTCTGTCATCATCATGAGATATGATTTCAAAACAAAACCTTACTTTTTCAGAATGTTGAGTTATCCAGGATTTGCTATAGCAGAAGATCTTGGATAGGAAAATGCCAAGTAGCTTTGATTTCTGTTGCTTAGGTTCTTGTGCTTGACTTTTCCCATATGGTTATTTCTGATGTTAGTTGGTCTTGCTGTCTCTGACTGGAGCATTTCCCTCCTGTGAGCCTGTGTGTCTGTTTAATTAGGAGTGATCACAGTACTGGCAGACCACCTCTTTCTCACAGGGATTTTGTCAGGAGAGCTGTGCCATAGGGTTTCCCCAGGGTACAGGTGGAGACTGGAAGAATACTGTCCCATATTACTCCACTGTTCCTGAGCTTTGTGGTCTCCTAGCAGGTCCCTTTTTGTCCAGGCATGTAGCAAAAGTGTTTGTCTTACCTATAAACTTAGGAGTGACAGCACTCCTGGGAGGCCAGCTTGCTCCAGGTAGTATTTTCTTAAATAATTTTCTTATGCTTCAAAGAAATTCAATAGTGTCCTTGAGTACAAACAGCTAAGGTGAAGGCTGTAAACACTGAAAACCTCTAGACAGCAGCCACACAGTCCAGAGGTCATAATAGTGTTCCTACAACATGAACAAAAATTCTATCAGTGTACTTCCAAGAAACGACTTTGATTTTTGTCCTTACTTTTATCACATATAATCTTGTTCACTATAAAAGTTCTCTCCAATAAAGCATCTTCCATGTATCAGATAAACTGATGTATAATGTAGAGAAAGATGGAACCAGGTCATTATTATCCTGCTGGCGTCATTGCCTCTGACTTTTACAGAAGGAACAACCTATATTAATTTGTGTGTTTGGCATAAATGTCATAGAAATATCACATCCCTAAGCATTCTTGTAATCATTTCAAGGAAAGACAGGGAGATAGTGTGAGATGGAGAGGATGATAATTTATTTGTAGGATCTGACAGGTTAGTCTATTAACAGATACATATTGACAGATGTCTCAGGGAGATAATGAGAAATAGTGTACTTTAATGTTGCTGCAATTTTGTGTTAACTCATGAAGCAACATTGTTATTTAGCCTTAAGTACTCTTCAGAGAAAACACTGAAAATCTAATGATGTTCTTTAGAGCCACAGATTAATTTAAGCATTAGTGTTAGAATTGAAATACAAAAGAAAACTTTTAAATCTCTGAATACCCAAAGCAACTTAAAGTAAATATTTCACAAAAGTTAATTCAAGGTATTTTTTTCATTTAGTTTTAAAATAATATACTTAAAGTAAGCATAATTGAAAATATACTGTATATCAAATAAATTTAATTTTATCATTACAACTCTAGATTATGCAAAATACAAATTTTATTTGACTTTTTTTGGTTGGACACTTTTTTCTTAAGGAAAAATACTGATAACTAAATATTCAAACTTGAGGGTCATATGTTTATTTTATATTAACAATCAGACATGCATTAATGATTGATACTTATTTTAGTAATTTATCCATGATTCTTTAAACAGATTTTATTATTATTGTGAAATCATGCTTATAAACTAAAATAAAACAAGCAAAAACCAAATGTGAGAATGGATGTTTATTCATGAAGTCCTCTTTAACATATTCACATGTACATTCTAAATAATAATCTGTCTTCATACATGTTAATATATATGCTGACTTTTCCAAAGGTGTGTTAACATTCTAGATCCCCAAGATCTTGGAACTGAGCAGCAGTAGTGTTTATTTGTGTGCTGAGACTGAGGGGTGGAAGAAACCGAAGTGATATCTGCAAGCCCCTGCTATGGGTTGCTAATGGGCTGTGTAATTGTTCCCTGCACAGCATGCACAGCACAATCCAAACCTGCCTACTCAAAATGCTTTCCTCCTTAAGGATGGCTAGAGAGGCAGGCTAAAGTGTCCTTTTGCCAAAACTGCATCATCAGGGACAGCAATGGTGATCAGCTCTAGTTTAGAGGTTTAATGGTGATTTGTATGAGAATTAATATTATTAGGTCGTTTACAAAATTCTTTGGGAAAGATAAGCCTAATATTAAAGATGTGATATGGCTGTAGTTTCTATCACCCTCCAGGTGGTTCCTATTGAGTTTTCTGTGTGTTCTTCTTTTGTTTGAGAAAGGATCAAGATTGTGCTATGCATCCAGTGTCCTTTCAAATTCAAAAGGTTTTGTGCCAAACTTCCCAGTGCTAAGATTGCAGGTGTTTGGCAGGAAATCTAATGGAAAAGGGAGGATGCCTGTTGGTTTGGATATATATAAGAGGTTTCTAGGATAAAGAAATATTTCTCAGTGGTTCCATGCATTTTCTCAAACTGAGTCAAGTGGCCCCAGTTAGTGGGGAGGTCTAGTGGGGTGGTGGGGTGGGGTGGAGGTATCCTCTTGGAGACAGGGAAAGGGGATAAGGTATGAGATGTGGAACAGTCAGAGGGCAGATCCGGAAGAGAATAAAGACTGGATTTTAAAAATACATTAAAGAATTGGAAGGAAAAAATAAAAAGGAAATGGCTTGATTACTAACTGATGAGTGGCAAGAAGCTCCTGAGAGCAACATACTTTGTGGTAATGGAGACTTCAAAGACAAATAAAGAAATAGAGGGAGTTTCAGAAAATGAGAATAAAAATTGTGAAGTTATACATGATGAAAGTAGCAAATGAGAAACCGGTCATTAGATGTGTGGAAAGGCACTGTGAGTCTTTCTGTCCCTCTTTTATAATATTTCAGTAAATATCATTTTAGATGTCTATGTAATTTTCAACATTAATAATCTGATCTACTATGCATTTGTTTTTCATTTTCTACTTTCTGAGGCCATGAAAATTTGAAACTCTTTTGCTTTTTTACTAATCAACCTGATTATTTACTAAAATTTCCTGTAGGTTTTTGCTACCCATTTTAAATGTATATTCTTCTAAAAATTAAATATTGAACTCCTGTTTCCAAAACTTTTTTTATACCCAGCTTTCTCAATTTATTCAATTGCAAATTCACTTAAGTTAAATGCTTTATAAAGAGTTAGAGTCAGACACCCCCTTTGTCTTTCTCATTCTAAACATGTTGAGAAACTCCTATTGCATCTTCACTAAAACTTTGTTGACATTTTATTCTGATCTTCATGCTGAGGATTAAACTTGGTACCTCATCAACATTCCATAATTAGTTTGTCACAAAGGTATGCCTTTAGCTGTACAAGTCTTGTCTTTTGGTCATCTGATAGCTGTGGTTAGCTTCAGCAAGAACTTGGGGAATTAGGATAAGTAAGGATACTCATAGAGACACATTAAAAATTATACAAGTAAATTTTATTGCAAAAAATCCTCAACCTGCTACACTAGCCATGAGGTTAAAGGTAGATTGATGAGAATTGTGAACAATAACTGTAATCCTCACATTCTTAGAATATTAAATCACCATGGAAACAAATTTTGTCTATGTCTGTGACATTGTTTCTGGTTTGCTTTCATTAAGGTGACACTGACAGAAGAAATATGACAAGCATTGGAACTAAAAGCTAGAGAATCCCTAAAGTGTTGCAAACTGACTGATGGGCTATCATGGTAGTAGCAGAAGACTAGATTAACAAGAGGTATACTGACAATGAAGACATGGAGCATAAACCTTCAGAACAGGACAATGAGTTCTAGTTCTCTGAACAACAGCAGCTTTTCTTGTAAAGAAGTTGGCTACATAATTCCTGTGTTCTGTTAACTTGAGTGGCACTCAATTGAAAATCAACGGACCTATTTGTTGAAAAAATTTAAGATTGGATATTATTCAGCATGCTATCTCCCTTAACCACTTTTTATCAATGTCTACAGTAAAAGACCTATGACTAAAGAGAAATGTATGGAAAGTATGCAGTGTAGCAATAAAAAGTATATAACTTTAAAGTTACAGACATGTGATATTTAAAAGCAACTGAAACTGTTGAAGCTATAAAAAAATTTTAAAAGAATTGTTTAAAAATGCACTGGGAAAGAAGGAAAAGTATCATGACTACTAATTTTCCATCTTGTGCTTAAAGTATGAAAATCATATGTTTCTCTCCTTCAAAACCAACTCTCTAGGGAAGTGTTTCTCTCAAATCTGCAAATAAAAATTTATAGAACTATGCTCCAAAGTGATTGGGATTCATCTTTATCTGACAGTAGAACTTTTCAATACCAGTATTATTTCATAAGTGTGGCGGACTTAAGATGGACGTGGGGCATGTGTCTTGTTCATAATTTCAAATACAATTGAGGTAGGCCAGTATGTTTTAGTGCCAGAGTCCTTCCAAAAGTTGATTAAAGAGTACTCCAGGAATTTATATAGGTGATGTCAAAGTTGATATAAACCCCTAGAATGCTGGTAAGGTAAGGTTGATATCAATCAAGAAAAAGATAAAGTTATATAGAGAGACAGGCAAATTTGTACTATGGGCTGTAGAGCTTATTTGTCTCGGCTACCTAGGACATTTAGAATCTGGAAAACTCAACCACAAGCCTGAGACACAGAGTAGCTGCGTATGATTTTACCCTGCTGGTTTTGACCCTGCTTTGCTTTAGTTCTAGCTCTGTTGCCATTATCCCCTGTCAGAAGAGAATAACTGTGCCATTGAATTTTGGAAGTAATTTGTTTCTAAGTAAGGTAAGGGCTCAAATTGACGAAATTCAGAAGAAAATATGCACTGATGATTTGTGAATGGTGTTGATATTATCAAAGACAAACAGTAGTGTTCAAGTGAGCTGAATGCATTTTGAACCCCAAGAGTAAAATATAATTTTAGTGAGCAGACACAGAGTGTAATGATTTAATGTTGTGGGTTTGGGTGTCAAGTTGGGTAAGGTTACAGTTGTAAACCTTAATCCAGATTCTCAACTCTGTAAAATTTATTTTCACCATGAAAATTTTTTCTGGATTATTTTTGAGGAAATCTCTATGTAGGAATAATTGAGATTTCGAGATACTCCCTAAGAGTTTGTAGAACCATTTCAGAAGCTAGAGATCCTGAACTTGTTTTAATGAATCATACCACAGAAAATGCAAATTGGCAACATCACTCTTTGTCTATGAGTCTTGTGAGAAATAAAAATCTAGTTCTAGGTGACTAAATACTCTTATGTGCTGTTCTGGGTTCATTGCACATCTTTGAATTTATACTGTAGTAGGTGTCACTTACCTTAGGCTTTCTCACCCAAAGAGAAGGGCAATTTTCTAGTTTTGCAGTAAAAGTGCTCTTCAGGATCTCACCACAGAAGTACAGCATGAAGGGTGTTTGTGAAGAGATACAGGTGAGCATCTGATATTCTCTTCCTTAAAACATAGGAAGGATTTTGTATTTCAGTATGACTGAAAATAATAATAGTGCATAGACAGAGAATCCATATTAATTACATGTTGGTTACCATTTTTGTTTCATTCTTTTCACTCACTATATTTTTGCTTCACATATAGTATCTTAATGCAACTTTGACATTACAAGAATATTATCTGCATTATTTTACCTACTGTGTGCTGTATAGCAGCTCTATCTCTATCATTAGCAGTTTCTAGTTATGCAATATTTGTATCACATAAATATTTCAAGTTAGTTTTTTTTAATCTTCAAATTACTTTACTAGATGTATTCAGCAAAATGCTGGATCCATTTTACATATCCAGTCTGATAGTCTATGTCTTTTTATTGGGGAATTGTATCTATTGATATTAAGGGATATAAAGGAATAGTGATTGTTGTTTCCTGTTATTTTTGTTGTTGGAGGTAGAATTTTGTTTGTGTGACTTTCTTCTTTTGGTTTTCTTGCAAGAAGAATATTTTATTGGTTTTCCAAAGGTGTAGTTTCCCTACTTATATTGCAGTTTTCCATTTTATATTTTTTGTAGGGCTGATATTGTGGACAATTATTTTGTAAATTAAGTTTTCCTAAATTACGTTTGCCAATTTCCAAATTGGCACTTCATATTTAGCTATACTCATAAACCTGTGCCCTATTCTGTTATCAACACAGAACCTTCTTTCATCAGCAGATGATAATAGACCCAGTAACTCATGGCCAGATATTTACTCAGAAACAGAGTCCTTAGAACACACAGCTCTCTGTGGATATTTCCATCAAATTCTTTCCCTGTAGCTCCAGTAACTCAGAGGAATAGAGACAGTAGGAATGTAAGTACCAGAGGGATGGATAGAAGACATCAGGAAAACAAGGCAATCAGCATCAATTATGCAAGGTACATGTGAACTCAGAGAGACTAAAGAGCCAAGGACAGGCCTTGTCAAGTCCTCAGCATATATATTAGAGTTTTTACTTAGATATTTTATAAAATTCCTTAGTGTGAGAATGAATAGGTTTCTGATTCTTGTGCCTGAACTTAGGACTCCTTTCCTTCTGACGGGTTCCCGTATTCAACTTCAGTATAATGGCTTTTGCTTTATCACATTTCATATGCCATTTTTAGTTGCTATACCTTAGAAAGCTATTCTGTTCTAATGTGAAACTGATAGGGATTGAATGATGATGAAAGAGCAGGTGTGAGGAATTGGGAAGAGTAGAGGGATATAGTGCCATTAAAGGAAATATCACAAAAGACAACTCTAGTCCTTGCCATGGTCTACTATTTGTATACTACAATTGTTATTGTGTCTGCCTATCTCTTATAAAGCCCTGTTTTCAGGCTATTATCAAAAACAGATGAACAAATTAACAAACAAGAAAACACACAGGTGCTGATTTGTTCCCTTTTAATCCTCTCATTCAGGAAAATGAGAGGGCAGAAATAAAACAGCTGAAGGTTACCCTCACTACATAGTTAGTTCAAGTCCAGTTTGTAATACATGATTCTGACTCAAAATTTTTTCTTTGGCATTTCTAATTCAATTTTATAAAAATTTTGGCAATGTAAATTTGATTTACTGCAAAATAAAAAGGTATTTGTTTTATTATTTTCTAAGAACATTATTGAGAACTATCAGAGACATACTTGATTAGGGCTTTTTGTCAGAGCACATATTTTTATATGGATGACCACAGTGAAATCCTGTTTCTTTCTTTAGAACTAGAAACAGGATTACAAGAAGTACATATTCTCATTCAGGATGACTTCACATTCTTTAAAATTATTTTATTTACATGTAATATATGTAATTTTAGTTATGTAAGTAATAATGTAATTTCTTGTGACTTTTTCAAACACACATACTGTTATTTATATACTTCTGTATTTATTTCTCTTTTTCCTAACTAAAAGAGTTTTAGTTAGGAAAACTAAAACTTTCCTTTCTCTTTCCTTCATTCATCTTTAACCACCTGTACATTGCTATTGACAAATTGTTTCTCCATGTTATGGTCCTTTTTTTTCCCTCCAGCTTTCTGTAGTTATTCCAGCTTATATGCTCACATCTGAAGAATGCAGGAGAGAAATGCAGCATCTTTGTTTGTTTGCTTTTTTTACTTTTAGGTACATATATTGTTTAAATGTAATTTCCCCTCTAGGCTAACAATGATCTCACCACTAGCCATAAACTTTTTAAGAAAAAAAATGAACAGCGAGCCTGAGAAGATGCTTTTAGAGATGTTGATGTTGATCAGAGTTGTCCAGTTGGCTCCCTAAGCATTTTAAGCTATTAGTCTTCCACTGTGTGGCTTTCCAGAAGAGGGAGATAATTTTAGTATTGTTGAACTTGCTGTGCATGTATTGATTCCATCTCAGTTAAAAGTCTCAACAAGGACTAACTTTCATGGTACCAGAAGGTGCCCTGCAAGTTTCCCAGAGAATCAAGCAACTGAAAGTTCTCTCTAACAAGGATACCTATGAACTCCAGCATGCCATAATGCTCCTAAGGTTACTATAATGGTACAAATGCATGGTAAGTACCAAACGGTTTTTAATTAGACATGCTGCCCACATAGCAAGGGAGAAATGAAGGCTAGTACTCTAAACCTAGTGAAATACCCTGGGATAATGAAGTCATAAATTTTGCAGAAACACCTATACTCATCAATATCCAAACCAGCATGATTTCTAACTATGCTTTAAGGATCTGTCCTTACATCCCCAGATAGAATACAATGATAAGAAAGGTTTTCTTGTAGGAGATCAAAAAATAAAAATATAGCTTATCAGGAAGTAGAGAAAAAATTTTATGGTGCCGAATTGATCAATATACAACATAACTCATGTATCCAAATTTCAGGAAACACAACAGAAGAAAATAAAAACAGATTCTAAGAGTTAGAGTAAAGATAATTTAAAATGAAGTTTCATATAGTAGAAATATTAGAGAAGCTACACACATGAAATTTCATCAATATGATTTTTTTTAACAATTACAGAACAGGAACAACATAAACAGACAGGGTAACATACAAGAAGAAAAATTTATAGGGCCTCAACCTTAGACAAAAGGTTATAATCTATGTCATACTGAGAGTTGGAGAAATAGTCTTTCTCAAAGAAGACCCTCCAAAGGGTTTCAATAATAGCAAGATAACAGTATTGAAGTCAATCATATATAAGTAACATTACACAGACTAAGAAAAATATATTTATATATTTTGTGATATATATAATATAAATATATATGCACAAGAACAACATTATTTTATTACATTATATGATATACTACAAGACTATAAGGGTTATATAATATATGTCAATAATGATATACACATATTACTATTCAACATAAATTACTATATATTATACATAACATATACTATTAAAAACATAGAGCCCACTAAATTAAGAGAGAGGAAGAAGAAGTTATTGAAAAGGTTAGAAGGAGAAAAGTAAGTGAGAAATGGTATAATTATGTTTTCATTTCAAAAGAAACCTAAAAAATAAAATGATAAGATTAGTTTTGATTTGTAAAAGAATGAGATTAATGTATACTATCTCAACAAGAATCATCTATCCAACTTGTCTGTGCCTCAGTGGATTGTTTTTGATGGTCTCTCTACAGATTGCAATATATACTTTTCTGACAAGCTGCTTTCATTTCCTGCTCAATTGGCAGGCTGGTAATATGCCCCAGTTTACCAACTGATCAGTGGCTTAATAGGAAAGGGAGAGTAAATGCCAACTTAACAAGATCAAGGAGCTACCCATGGAGAAAGAAACACTTTGCTTTTTAAGTCTATTTTAGGTTTTGTATAACAGGAATTAGAGTTAGGACTTTTTTCTCCCTCCTTTCAGCTCAAGAATGAAATAACCCCAAGTAACAACAATTCTTCTTAATTTTTTTTATATTGAATGGGTTAAAATTACTCAATTTGGAAATCAATTACAATTTGATTTAGTGATTTTTCAGGGTAATAAACTATATTCTTCTTTCTCTACACTGTATAGACTCTGCTACAGCCCTATAAAGCAAACACTTGGACAGCAGTAGTGAAAACATTGGTGTTGCTCAGTTTTCTGAGCTGTGTAAAGGTGCTTATCAGTGCACAGACATAGTGGACTTAGACCAAAGGTTATTCGAGTGAATGAAAACTACTCCATCTAATGTTTGGATAAATAAATTCATTGTTCAATTATCCACTTCACAGAAAGAATAAAACTGCAGAAAGATTGATCTGTGCATAATATTAACTGTTTGAATTCCATAGGTAAATGGTGTGGTAATATATGTGACACTTTTCGTTGTTGCTGTAGTCCTCATGAACAGAGAACTTCTACACCAACATGTTGAAAGCCACATTCATGTTTTCTCCTTATTTTCTGTGAGACATTAGGTTTTCAGTAAATATCACTGAGTATCAACAATAAAATATAATATTAATTCCCATAGATGTTGCATCTAACTCTTAAATAATAACAATGATAGTTTAACTATTAACAAATTTAACTTTTCTTCTAAGTACTTAACAAATCCACTTGATGGATGTGTAAGACAGTGAATAGAAAATTTGATAGTTTTGTGGTGCTTCGTCATTTCTAACATGGGTGGAGTTATGACTGCCATAAATACTTTATTTCCACGGTTTCCTAAAAATTTTCTATGCTATCTTAGCATATTGCATGCCATGACATAAAGAATAGAAGGTTTAGGATCACACATGGCTTAGATTTTACATCATTTGCCTCAAGACACCAAGTAACAGAAATTCAGCAATTCAAGGTCAAAAGGAAAAAAAAAAAAAAGCAGATGATTGATCCAGAGCAAATAGGGCTGACAGAATGACATTTGACCTCAGACTAGTATATTTAAATTTGAACGATACTGCACTTCACATTTAATTTCAATATGTTGTTTTTATGTATATTATTTATCTGCTAGTTTCCCAAAAGAATATATACATTTGACTTATAAATAATAGAAACTAGCATCTGGTGGAGAGTATTTCATGAATAAACTTTATTCTTAATATGTTAAAAAGAAAAGGACATGTAGAATATTGTAGCAACTATTCTTTTAAAAATAGTATAATGTGATAATTTAAAATAATTCTAGGTCTTATTTTCAGAAAAATAAATCAAACAATAAAAAATCAATCTTGGAAATCTCTATTCAATATGATGAATGCTTAAAGATATTTATTTCTGTTGAATTAGAATTAATTTCAATTTCATAAACTGTAATTGAAAAATATTCTTCTCATTATGGACAATGAAGAAGTTTAAAATAATGGTTACTCTATGCATGTTCTAGTGTCTTCACTGACTTAGATTAGACACCACTAATAACACTGAATCTACTATAGCTGCTGAACTTATTAAAAATGAAGTATGAGGTCAGCATTTATTACATTGATTTTCATAATCCGTAAAAAGAGAACTTTCTTGCTTCTTTCTTTACTCGACCAATAACAATAATTCTTGTTCTTTTCAAAAATGTGATATTTTGTAGTAGTTTCTTGAGTCTACATATTAAAAGCTGTATCATATCAAATAATATCCCAACACAATGCCGTATACACTCCAATCAAGCAAATGCAAATATGTGTACAAAAGGCACATTACTCTTTTTCTAACCTTTTGTCTATAGAAGTTGAAATAAAGAGATGTCATAGAGATTATCACACTCACACTTGAAGGTCAAATACATGTCAGAAAATGACAAAGCACAAACATCTTAATACTTAAAACCTAGGAATTTGTTTAATAAAAAGGTAAAAATTACCATGACTCAATAAGTATGTGAACTGGGATGTGAGCACCACACACCTTCCTTGTACTCCTGTGCTCTATGATAGCAGAGAGACACAGTGAACAACAGATTACACTGCTTAGGAGAAAGACTTAAACAGATTATATGAGTCTTAGTATTCACTGTACAAGTGATTACAAAATACGACTAATTTATAAATAATACTTGGTTGTACATTTTTACATTTACTATTACTCTAGGAAAAATCTATTTTCTATCTGTCTATTTATCTATCAATCTTCATATATGTTTGTGTGTATACATACATATATATATACATATATGTTTAGCTACATACATGGTATTAACACCACTGATATTCCATCTTACTTTACAAAGTAGCTAAAAAGCAAAGACAAACTATGTGGCAATGTAAGCATAAGTAATAAAATTAATAATAGCTTCTACTTTCCATCTGCACCCTAGAACTGACCCTGTGATACAGTTATCTGCATCCCAGTACTATCCACACCCTAGTTTCAACCTCTACCCCAGTCCTGCGAGGCACCATTATGCTGCCCAGAGAAAGCACATCTCCAAGAAGCATTGACAAACCAAAGATCACAGATAAGACTACAGCTGCCCAATATGCTGCCCAAGTTGGAGCTTCCTAGAGCACACAGAACCAAGGAACCAGTTAGCAGCCAGGGACAGGATCTTCCTATTTTCATCTGCCCCGTGAGGCTCTCACTGTGACCCAACTATCCACACCACAGTCCTGCCCAGAGACAGTAGGTCTCCTTGAAGTGCTAACTCAAATTAGACCAAAGGGAAAGGAGGGACAAGCTCCAGTCAGGACCATCAAAACCAGATAACACAAGAGATAACCAGATGGAAAGAAGCAAGTACAGGATCATAAGCAGCAGTAACAAAGGCTACTTGGCATCATCATAACCCAGTTATCCAACTGCAACAAACCCTGGATATCACCAACACACCTGAAAAGGAAGATTCTAATTTAATATCGGATCTCGTGATGATGATAGAGGACTTGAAGGATATAAATAACAACTGTATTGTAGAAATACAGGAGAACACAGGTAAATAAGTAGAAGCTTTTAAAGAGGAAGCATAAGTTCCTTAAAGAAATACAGAAAACCACAAACATTAAAGGAACTGAAAAAATCCAGGATCTAAACATGGAAAGAGAAGCAATAAAGAAATCACAAAATGAGACCACTGTGGAGACAGAAAACTTAGGAAAGAAATCAGGAGTCATAGAAGCAAGCATTACTAACAGAATATAGGATATAAAAGAGAGAATCTCAGGTGCATAAGACATCACAGAAAATATTGACAAAACACTCATAGAAAACAGAAAATGCAAAAATAAAAAGCTACTAACTCAAAACATCTAGGAAATCCAGGCACAATGAGAACATCAAACCTAAGTATAATAGGTATAGAAGAAAGCAAAGGTTCCCAACTTAAAGGGACAGTAAATATTTTCAACAAAATTATAGAAGTAAACTCCTCCTCCCCTCTAAAAGATGCCCATGAACAAATAAGAAGCCTACAGCATTGCAAAGAGACTAGACTAGAAAAGATACTCCTCCAATCACATAATAATCAAAACACCAAATGTACAAAGCTAAGAAAAATAGGCAGTAAGATACAGGTCAAGTAACATATAAAGGCAGACTGAACAGAATTACACCAAACTTCCCAACAGGGACTCTAAAAGCTAGAAGATCCTGGAAGATATCCCACAGACCCAGAGAGAACACAAATGACAATCCAGGCTATGAATGGTTTAACCAATTCCAAGACAAAATCAAATTTAGGCAATACCTGTCCACAAACCCAGCCCTACAAAAGATAATAAATGGAAAATTCAAACCTACGGAAACTACCCCCCAAAAACAAGAAATAAATAAACTTTCAACAAAACAAAAAGAAGATAGCCACATAAATTTAATTCCTCTTTTAGCAACAAAGATAAGAGGAAGAAAGAATCACTGGCCTTTAATATCTCTTAACATCAATGGATTCAATTATCCAATTTAAAAAAAAAAAAAAAAAAAAAACAGACTAACAGACTGAAAACATAAACCAGACTCAGTATTTTGCAGCAAATAAGAAATGCACCTCAGTGACAAAGACAGACACTACCTTAGAGTAAAAGACTAAAAAAAATTTTTTTAAGTAAAAGATTCAAGGAAGCAACTTGAAATGGCCATTTTCATATCGAGTGATATCAGCATTCAGCCTAACATTATCAAAAAATGAGGAAAGACATTTCATACTCGTCAGAGGAAAAATCTGCCAAGGTGAACTCTCAATTCTGAACATCTGTTCCACAAATGCTAGGGCACCCACATTAATAAAAGAAACTTAGCAAAAGCTCAAAGCACACACTGAACCTCAAATGATGATGATGGGAGGCGTCAACACCCCACTGCCACCAATGGGCAGATCTTAGAAAGTGGAAAGAAACAGAGACACAGTGAAGCTAATGGAAAATATGAACAAAATAAATTTAACAAATATCTTTAGAATATTTCACCTTAAAATAAAAGAATATATCTTCCTCTGAGTACCTCATAATACCTTCTATAAAATTGGTCATATAATTGTTCACAAAACAAGCGTCAACACACACAAGAATATTGTGATAGTCCCATGCATCCTAATAGATCATCATGAACTAAGACAGATCTTCATTAACAACCAAACAACAGAAATCTAACATACACATGAAAACTCAAAAACTCTTTCATTCAAAACACAAACAAATCAATAGTCTTCCTCTATTCAAAGAATAACAGGCTGAGAAATAAAGTAAGGAGATGACACCCTTCACAATAGTCACAAACAATGTAAAATATATTGTTGTTACTCTAACCAAGCAAGTGAAAGATATGTGAAAGAACTTCAAGTCTCTGAAGAAAGGACTTAAAGCAGGTCCTGAAAGATGGAAAGATCTCACAGGATTATAGATTGGAAGGATTAAAATAGTAAAAATGGCCATCTTAAAAAAAAATTCACAGTTCACTGTGATCCCCATCAAAATTTCAACTCAGTTCTTCACAGAGATATATAGACAAATTCTCAAATTCATTTGAAACAACTAAAAATCTAGTACTGTGAAAACTATTCTCGATAATAAGAGAACTTTTGGGGAAATCACCATCCCTTACCGCAAGCTCTACTTCAGAGCAATATTAATAAAAGAAATGCATGGCATTTGTACAGAGACAGGAATATAGATCAGTGGAATATATTTCAAAACTCAAATGTGAACCCAAATACTTATGGCAATTTATTATTTCATAAAGAAGCAAAAGCCATTTAGTGGGAAAATGACAAAATATTCAACAAATGATGCTGACTTAAGTACAGGCTTGGAGACGGAAGGGAGGAGGGGATGGTAGGGGAAGACTCTCATAGATTTGGGGTAAGTAGGGAAACTGGGAAAGGAAATAACAATTAAAATATAAGTTAAGAAAATATCCAATAAAAATGCTCAACATTCTTAGTAATCAGAGAAATACAAATCAAAATGACTCATAGGTTTCACCTCAAAACATTCAGAATTGCTAAGATCAAAACCTAGGGTGGCTGCCGATGCTCCTGAAGACATAGAGAAAGAGGAACACTCCTCTATTCTTTGTGGGACCAAAAGCTGGCACAACCACTCTGGGAATCAGTCTAGTGGTTCTTCAGAACACTAGAGGCAGTACTACTTGAGTATCCAGCTATGGTCCTTTCTGGGCATATTTCCGAAAGATTCTTCAACATATAACAAGTACACATGCTCCATTATGTTCAAAGAATCATTGTTTATTATAGTCAGAAGCTGGAAAAACCCCAAATGTCCCTTAACAAATGAATGGGTACAGAAAATTTGGTACATATATACAATGTGTTATTATTCAGTCACTAACAGCAATGTCTTCATAAAATTTGTAGACAAAGTAATAGGATGAGAAAATATTATCCTGAATGAGGTAACATAGCCACAAAAGTACAAACATTGGATGTACTCACTGATCAGTGGATAATAGGAAAAAGTCTGGTATACCCATGATACTACTTACAGACTATATGAAGATCACGAATAAGGAAGGCTTGAAGCGTGGGTTTCTCAGTCCTACTTGGAAGGACAAAATAATCACAGGAAGTTGAGGGTGGGAAATACTTGGGGAGATGAAAATGGGGGCAGGTCTAGGTGGGGGAGGAGATGGGGGAGATGTGCAGAGTCAGGAAATTGAACAGAGTCGTGTATCAATGGAGGATGAGTACCTGGGTGTAACCATCAAAAAGTCTCAGATGTCAGAAAAGCAATGGACTCCCAGGACCCAGTGTGGATGACATTAGCTGAAACACCCAACATTTGGGAGATAAAACCTGTAGAGACCTTCTCCATGGGTTAGACAAGTCCCATGATGAGGGATGGGACACCCCACTCTACACAAAAATTTAACCCACAATTGATCCTGTCTAAAGGAAATACAGGAAGATGGTGGAGCAGGGGCTGAAGGAAAGGCCATATAGATACTACCCTACCTGGTGATTCATCCCATATGCAGCTACCAAACCCAGATACTTGCTGATTGCAAGAAGTGCTTTCTGACAGAAGTTTGACATGGTTGACTCCTGAGAGGCCCTGTCAGTGCCTTACAAATACAGATGTGAATGCTTTCAGCTGACCACTGGACTCCCCAATGAAAAAGGTAGGGAGAGAAGTTAAGGATCTATAGGGTTTTGCAATGGTACAGGAAGAACAATATCAACCAACCAGATCTCCCAGAGTTCCCAGGGACTAAACGCACAAGCAAAGAGTACACATGAAGAGACCCGTGCCTTCAGCTGCATATGTATCAGAGGATAAAATTGTCAGTCCTCACTTGGAAGGGAAGCCCTCGATCCTGTGTGGGCTTGAAGCCCTTGAGTAGGGAAATGCTAGGGCGGGCGGGCAGGGGTAGATAGGTGGGTGGTGTAGCACTCGCATGGAAGCAGGGGTAGAGAGAGAAATACATGTTTCCAAGGGAAAATAAAGACAGCGTATAACATTTAAATTTAAATAAAAAATAACCAATAAAAATTAAAATAAAACTAATAATAATATATACATTTGTGGTGATAATGTGAACATTTTTAAAAGAAACAACTTTATTTTAAAAATAGAGATAAATGTACATATTTTAAAACCATTTTTGCATAAAATATGAATATATTTTTGTCAGTAAATGATTTTTTTAAAGATTTGATAATATGCACTGAAATCACTAGTAACAATGAGCATAAAGTACAGGTAAAACAAAACCTAACCTGGAAATAGTTTTAAAATGTATAGGATAAATTGACCTAACTTAAGAATAATATCACACACACACACACACACACACACACACACACACAATTCCATGTCATTCACATACACACAGGCACACACATACAATTATACAATTGTACCACTACACATAACCCCCACACTCCCACATTCCCCCACACCTGCCACTGATATACCTAAACACACATATGTTTCACTTGGACATAAACACATATACAATTGCACCAGACACACAGTGACACAGACAAACACACATCTCTCCCCAATGACACACAAATACACATCCATACACTTCACATACACTTGAATACACATACATACATATATACATACATACATACATACAAAATGTATAAATAATTACATGTACATATATTTCACATCATAAAGCAATTTAAAATAGTAATCACAGGGAAGAAAAATATAAATTATAAGTAGAAGCAGAACTTTCTTATTTAAAGTATTTGATGATAAATTATAAAATTTAGAATATTTGATTAAGTCAATGTTTCTTCCTGACTCAAAAATATTCAAGGGTTGATAAATTTTGTTTTCTAAAGCTGGCCTTAAAATCTTGTCTATTTATCTTAAAATACCTGTAACAAAATTGACAACTTCTTTAAAAGTTACTATGGTGCTGCATATATTGATTTCATCTAATTTTGCATTGAGAATATAAAAGATTTATGAAAGAGGCATGGTTAGTTCCGAGGTCTGGTAAACTTTTTATTGGACTGATGGATTTGTCAGTATTTCCAAAGCAGGAAAAGTGTGTTCTTATAAAAAAGTTAGCATGCCTTTTCTTGTTCCCTGATATTTTTAAATGCTAATACTTAATATTTAATGTGTAAGATGTCATTTATATATATCAATACAACATGTATGTTTCACTAAAGTTAATATACTTCCAAATTTATAAACACACATCCTAGATTAACATTTAGAAGGTAAAACTATCATATGTGTTATGTTATAAAAAGCTTTATAAACCTGCTGAAAACCTTGCTCTCTGAGTCTCTTTCAAGCTTTTGCTTAATTTCAGAACATCTGATAGAAAAGGGGAAGCAGGGATTCCTTGGTGGTATTTTATGCTATAAATACATTTAATATGTAGTCAGCTTGAACCTGGAGATCACCATGTTCACCATGTATTATTGAAAATACTAATTTCAAGTCACAGGGCAAAGATACATATTTATAATCAGGATATCATCATTAAACTTAATGATGTATATGATAGAATGCATCAGACTAGATAATTAGAATCAGTTCTTTTAAGCATAGTGCTCAGCCTGCTCAGCGCTTATAAGGCAGCATATTTTTATGTTGTCAGAACAGTTTGTATTTCAGTAATGACAGGGGATTAAGAAATTTTCAATAGAGGGTTTTTTAAAATTTATTTATTTTATGTATATGAGTTTATCACTGTCTTCAGACACACCAGAAAAAAGCATTGGATTCCATTACAAATGGTTGTGAGCCACCACATGGTTGCTGGAAATTTAACTCAGGACCTCAGGGAAAGCAGTCAGTGCTCTTAACTGTAGAACCATCTTTCCTGCCTCTATAATCAAGGATTTTAATATTTAAAAATTCATTTTCCCAAGACAATAAAGATATAAATATAAATCCTGTTTTACATTATAGAATCATTAGGGGTGATATGGATATGGGATAGATAAGCAATGTATATGTCTTCTAAAATGTACATAATTATGTAATAATTTAAGTACTTTAAAAGATTTATTTCTATGTCTGTATATAGGTGTTTTGTCTCCTTAGATATCCAGCCCCAAATGTGTACAATGAGGTGGAGATTGGCAAAGACTGTATATCCCTTGAATCTGAAGATGAAGATGTTCGTTCCTAGCCATATGTGTGCTGGATAGTCAACTTCTGTAAGAGTAACAAACTGAACTGTTTCTCCGGACACACTATAACACTGTAATTTGGCAAAGTAATTGATTTTGAGAAAATAAACAGGACAAATCAAATCAACTTAACTTATTATCATTATTAATTATTTTATTTATTTTCATTCCTGCTGTTGTCCCCCCACCCCACAGTTTTCATCCCATCAACCATCTTCCATGCCTTTGAGAAGGTGCTTCCCACAGACACAAGGCATCCCCTTCTCTGGGGCCTTCTGTCTCTTGGGAATTAGGTGCATCTTATCCCACTGAGGCCAGACAAGGCAGTTCTCTGCTATATATGTGCTAGGAGGTGAAAGGGTTCAGGGGGACTTTTACTAGCCCATTTGTGGACCGTTGTTGCTGGTTCAGTCTCTGGGAGCTTTCAGAAGTCTCAGTTAGTTCTGACTTTTGGTCTTCCTATAGGGTTGTTCTCTCCTTCAGCTTCTTCCTTCCTTCCTCTAATTCCTCTAAAGAGTTCTTGACTTCAGTTAAATGGCTGGGTGTAAGGATCTTCATCTGTCTGTCAGCTGCTGTTAAGGCTTCTCAGAGGACATCCATGCTAAACCCTTGTTTGTAAGTACATCTTTACATTGGTAATAGTGTCAAGTCTTGGTGTACATCTCCCACCCTCCCCCATGAGGTAGATACCATGTTGGGCCAGTCACTGAACTGCCTTTTCTTCAGTCTCTTCTCCATTTTTGTCCCTGCAGTTCTTTTAGACAGGGACAATTCTGGGTCAGAGATTTGGAGTGTGGGATAGCCACTCCATCTTTCCACCTAAAGTCTTGTGTATCTGTTAGAGATGGATGCTTCAAGTTCCCTGTCATCATCTTTGAGCATATTGGCTAAGGTCATTCCCACTGAGTCCTAAGAGTATCTTACGTCTCTGGTCTGATATTTTTTAGAGGTACCGTCACCAACCTTATGTGACTGATCACAAACAAAATTTATATATACATATATATATATATATACATACTGTATATATGTATATATATAATCTAAAGAAACATATATAGTATACATAGATACATAATTGTGTAACAAGTTCTGTCTATACCAGATAATCCCCATATACTTATAAATATTGTACACATAGAAAGACTATATATACAGGGATTTCATATATCCCTTTATATGTGTACTTATATTTTCTATATGCAAATTTAGTAAACATACACATACATTTTAATTGATAATCAAAATTGTACATTTTATCTGGTACATTTAACAAGTATTTAAGGATTTATTTTCCCACAATAAAGAATTTTTCTAGTGCATATGAACAGAGGAAAACAGCAGACACCTGATTAAGTATATGTCAAAGAAAAAGTACAAGGGAAATTGTATGTTTCTGTGCATAAATGAGAAAAAAATATTACATACAGTAAAGCTGCTGTGGAACAGCCTGATTAAAGTCTATAACCATCTGGTCTCTATGTTGAGATTGGACAACTAACTATGACTTCATTTACTGAACCTCAATGATACTCCAACTCCTAAGATAGCTTTAATGCATATGGCTGAGTTACCCTGTGTTAGACTTCATCACTTCGTAATCTGAGTAACTGAATTTACTCCTTCTTTGATTAGAGAAATCATTACTAATTACAAAAATATTACTAATAGCAACTGAACTAATTTAATAAAAAATATATAACATAAAGATTGGAGCCTAATGAATGATCTTAAATAATTTTGTTGTATATTTTTAAAATGTGACTGTATGTGATTTGGGTAAAATTGCTTGTAAAAGAGAGAAAAAAATGTCAGATCCTTCCAGAGTCAGAGTTATAAGTGTTTGTGTTGCCCCTTTATCTAGAATATATAACTTAGAAAAAATTACCTGTATTTTCAAATACTAAAATATTTTGTTACCCATATATTTCATAATAAATAAATTCTGGAAATATTAGATATATACTATGACACAGAAATTGTGTGTGTGTGTGTATGCATGTGTAAGTGTGTGCTTGTGTACATGTGTGTGTATTTGCATTTGTATATGTGTATTTGGATATATGTTGGTATATGTGTGTCTTCATTTGTTCATTATGTCTTCCACATTATATATTGAATCATGTGCTCTCAGTGCAACTGGAACCCATCATTCCTAGTTAATCTTGCTAAATAGCTTATTCTAGAGGTCTTTCACTTGTGCCTCTAAAGTATTAGAATTAAACGAGACTGCCAGATCAGTCTTGGATCTCCTATACTCCAATTTCTCTTTTGTAATCTGCAACATCACCCTTTCTAGGATAGTATTTCTTTCATGGTCTGTTGGCATTATGACATGACAATCCAAACTGTGCTGTGGGAAAGCTGAGCTTCTAATATTCTGATGTTAGATTTTTTGTTTCTTATTCAAATAATTCATTAACATCTCCACATAATTCCTAGGTTTTAAATTTAGTTAAATAATGAGCAGCACAGTGGCATTTATTATTATTTTTCTAGGTCATAATCATGAAGACATGAACTGTCTCTTTCTTCATTATATCTGAGTATTTATGGTCTTATATCTAGTGTTACTGTGGTTAAATTTTTATAGATGAGAATATTGGTGAGTTGGGGTTTAATGTTATACATTATCTGTGTGTTGGTGTTAAACTATGATTTTAAATCTAGCAAAACTTAATACAATTAGAACCATATATGATTTCTGCATATATGCTTAGAATTGTATGGATTAGATGTATTATAAATTTTGTAAAACCACACAGTTATAAATCCAGATAAGTATGGCCAGAAAACTATGTATTGCAAAAATATTATTGGTGGGCTATAAGGAGAATATTAGCTATTCTTGCAGAAGGCCCTGATTGTCTAACACTAGCTCTCTTTTAGTGGATTTTTTAGAGTCAGATAGTTGTGCATTAACAGGGATGTCTAAGCTGGTATTAGGTATAGATATACCTCAGGTTCCAGAAGAAGTAAGCTATAATGTTAGTAAAGGAGGATTTGAAAAATTGGACATATAAACTTCATGTGAGGATTGGGGCAAATCTGCAAAAAAATCACAAAGCAAATGCTTTTTTCTTTCATAGCATTTATGTAAGCTGCCATGAAAATGGGTAGCCCAGATTTAAGGTTGATCTGACTATCCAGACTGACGCAATTCACTAATTTTTCCTAAATATGTGCCCAGGTACTTTGAATTTTTTTAAATTCCAGATGTACTCAAATTGATAGCCCAGAATAGCCTGCAAAAATTCATCCTGTGTCACCTTGACAGACATCCCTATCTCCTTAATGCTAAATTTCCAAGTGAAACAAATAACTGGGCCATTATTATGTCTCATATATAACAGTTACACAAACATTCATAATCACAATGAATTATGTATTATTCATTGGCTCAATCTTTTGGAATCTCAAAGGTAAATACAATGATCATTGATATTATTTTATTTAATATTACTTTACATGACAACCAAAAGAGAGAGTATTGCTTCAAATGCATTTTAAACAAATTATAATAGAACCATGTCAATTATAATCTCTTTTCCTGAACTGTTTACTTGGCCTTAGCTAGCATTTATAATGGTGGATCTTCTCTATTCACTCTTCATTTACTCCACTTTCACTATCCATCTCACAAGATCTTGGATCTTTTCCTGAAAAAGCAATGTTATATACATTCATGTCTGTTGGGTTTGTGCCCTTTGGCATTATTTCTAGATTAGATTGTTGTAGTTTCACATTGACTTTTACCACAGGACATTTTAGCATAAAGTAACACCTTATAGTCTGTCATCAATTTCTCCTTGGTAATCTGGAACGTTACCCTCTCTACCACTGTCTACTTACCTATGGTCCTTATGGTATTAGAAGCACTAAGTGAGCAGGGGAGAGTCTGAGATTCTACTCTAATGGAATTGGAGTTGGTTGTTTCTTAAGGCATACATGCTTCTTCTTGTGAAACCAACACTTTTATGACAGCAGAAATTAAAGTCATGAGAACAGGAATCAAAATGTATTCTATTTATTCACTAGTGGTTATAGTGTATAGAATTGATCTATTTACATAAATTGATTTCTGACCCTGTGAATTCTGAATAGAGAAGAAAGAGTACCATAAACTGAATGCTGATTAAAATTATTTACCACCTTCTAGGAAACTGCATTAGTCTTCTAGGCTCTCACCACCAAATTGGCACTGTCTTCAAAAGCCCTTGCATTTGGAAAGACTAGGTAATTTTGTAATTATGAACTCATTGTCATATTCACTTATCTGAATTGAATTTCATGTTCAGAATGATCTGTGGAATACCATGACAATGAATAGGGAAGACTGTAAATACATAGGTGACAGTTTAACACAATAACTAAGGGAATAAAAGGCAAATATGTAGCCAAAATAACTATAAATTTTTACTAAGGACAAAGATTTGTCCTTTCAATGGAGGAAGCTATCCAATGTAGACAACCTACCAACAGGTCTCTGGCTGGTCTTCTTGGAAAAGTTGCTCTATCTGGGGCTCAAAGTTACTTTTCATGTTGGTAGACCTGGAACTCAGCAGTAACTCTAACCAGGTCAACCTTTTTGAGTGGAAGTCCAATTTTTGCAGCCCATACATATCTACCACCTCTGTTACATTGGCCCCTTTAGGCTATGGGCTCATTGGACAAGGACAAGCATGGCTGATAAGAGACAGACTGTTCACAGTATGAGTCATCTTATATGCTTGATTACTAAACTCATTCTTAGCTGTACTCACCTTTTGTGATAATTTGCATGTGACACAGTTATCTTCACATCCTTTGCCCATTTTGTGCCATCTATCCATATACTTCATCTTAAATAACTTTCTTACCAATTTTCAAATCATGATCTTTCCATGTCCCTGACAATTCTTCCTATCCATTTACTATAGCCCATTAATCAACACACAATAGCATACCTGTCAATTTATTTCAAATGAAATGCTTCACCATGTAGATTTCCAAAGGATCTTTCCACTATGAAGTTTTTCTTTTCACTTTACTGGTATCTTTCAGAGTTATACCAGAAAAGGGGTTGTAGTATTGCAGTTGTCCACTTCTGGGTGGTGCCTGTAAAATATAAGGAGCCATCATTAAAACAGAACCCAGTCCTAGCTTCCTCAGTCATCTGATCATAGGGAACACCGACGAGACTATATAGGTACATGTTGGGTGGCAGACTCCATTGTGATAGCAGTGCACATCACAGGGATTTGGGCAACTACTTCATCCAACTTTTTTGTGACTTCTGGAATTTATCCATTTTATGATAGATAGTTTTTATGCATGCCCAACTTTATTATTTTGTGGGTCACATATCACACAGAGCACAAGGTAAATTGGTGGCCCATGACCAACCATTCAAATTCCACTAAGGACCAATAGAATGTTAGGAGCTGTTTCTCAAAGGAAGAATAGTTGTCTCCAGATGATGGTAAAGACTTTCTTCAAAATCTCTGAGGTTTGTCTATGGTAACCTGCTGAAGGCTCAAACAGCATTTCCATATGCTATTGACATATAAAGTACAATGAGGTCTCTGTTCCATCAGACAGTCAAGGTCAGTGACTTTCTGAGTTACTTGGCATATAGGTAATAGTAACAAATTCACATGAAGAATTTGCTGTGTCTGTACTTCAAATAGGCCCAATTAACTCTAAGCTTCTTTCAGAGTGCAGGGGGACCAGGTGAAATACTTTATCCTTGACCTTAGAAAGCATATATTTTCATGCCCCATAGTGCTGGACTACTAAAAATTTCACGGATTTAAAAGGTTGTTGAAATTTGGTTGGATTTATTTCTTATTTACCTATACAAATATGTATTACTACCAAGTATAGAGTATTTGCTATCTTTGTTCACTTGGTCCAGTCACATAATGTCATTATAGAGTGGAACAACATAATACTTTATGTAAGAGATAGTCAATGAAATGCCCAAAGAAATATGAAATATGCATGATGTATATTGTTAATATATCGAAGAAACTGAATGAAAACTGTAAAGGTACAGTGCTATCCTTGTCAGCATAACGAAAATTGCTTTTGGTGATCTTTATACAGAAAAACAAAGAAACATGCATTGGATAGATCAATAAATTCATACCATGAACAAAAATATGTTAATCTGGTCAAGTAAAAACAACAAAAATATAACAGCAGGTAGAAAAAAACTCACTACATGATTAGGGTTTTGAATTTGAACTAGCATTTTCTAAGATTCATGTGTCATCTGCACTGAACACATAGAAGAATAAAAGGAAGATGTGGTAAGAATCACCCATCCTGCATCTTTTAAGTCCTTGGAGATAACCAAAATTTTTTTTTAATTCTCTCTGGAATGTGATTTTTTATATATTTTTTCCTCTGGTAAACACTAATTCAATGGATTTCTTTTGGTTCTTTTAAACATAAAAACCCTTAGCCCTCTTTCCAAATGTTTGTGAAGTAAGGTAGGAATTTGCAGTATATCTTCCCCAGTTATATTCCAGAACGCAGGAAATGACAGGAAAAGTGTGGGGACATGCTGGATCTACTGTGAGTAATTCTGAATGCATCACATTAGTTTTATAAAATTATGAGGTTGAAACTGTTCCTTTAGGGAGAATCTAGTAAAAAGCTGATAAAAACTTGAAAATATCTATGGGTCTGACACATCTCAAGAAGAACAAAAAAGAATAAGAGAAAAAAAAAAAAAAAACATATTATTGAACTTCAGGTCCAAGGCCAGAGTCAGCCCAGTTGCATTCCAGCTGGTGGCCTACCACAGATTGCTGGGTACCAGAAGAGCCGCATGAGTTCTCTCACACCTGAACCCACTGGTGAGTACACACCCTCCCCCCACGAACTATCCCTAGAGATGCCTCCCAGAACTCTCAGGGTGCAGGAAGCAGTGCTGCCTGGGAACAAACACTTCAGGCCAAAGGCAAGAGCCAGGCCAGTTGCATCTAGACTGGGCTCTGCCATCAGAAATCACAGCCTACACAGACAACTGAACATCCATGAGCATTCTTCCTCCTGAGACCACTGGCCCACAGACCCAAAGGAGAAACAAACTCCAGTCAGAGACAAGAAGATCAACTAACATCACTGATAACAAGATGGTAACAGGCAAGCACAAGAATCTGAGAAACAGAAAACAAGTCAAACTGGCAACATCCGAACCACTTCTCTCACCACAGCAAATAGTGGATATTTCAACTCACCAGAAAAACAGGATTTAGACTTAAGATCATTTTTCATGAAGATGATGAAGGTCCTCGAGAAGCACATAAATAACATACTTAAAAAAGTACCGGAAGGCCAGGAGTACAAGTTGAAGCACTTAAAGAGGAAACACAAAAAATACAAAAATCACTTAAGGAGTTACAGGAAGGCATAATCAAACAGGTGAAAGAATTGAAAACAAGAATAAAAACAGTGAAAAAAAGTTCAAAGGAAGACAACACTGAAGTTGAAAAACCTAAGAAAGATATCGAGAGTCATATATGCCAAATAACGAACAGAATACAAGAGATTGAAGAAAGAATCTAAGGGGCAGAAGATACCATAGAAAACAATGGCATAACAGTCAGAGAAAATGAAAAACAAATCAAAAATCTTCTAATGCAAAACACTCAGGAAATTTAGGACAAAATTAGAAGGCCAAACCTAAGTATAATAAGTGTAGAAGAGAGCAAAGACTCACAAATAAAAGGCCCAGTAAATATCTTCAACAAAATTATAGAAGAAAACTTCTCTAACCTAAAAACCTAATTGAGGAGGTGACCACAAACATGTAAGAAGCCTACAGAACCCCAAACAGTTTGGCGTAGAAAGAGATTCTTCCTCACACAGAATAGTTAAAACAACAAATGTTCAAAACAAAGAAAGAATATTAAAAGCAGTAAGAAAAATATGACAAGTTACATATAAAGGGAGATTGATCAGAATTTCATCAGACTTCAACAGAGACTATGAAAGCTAGAAGATCTTGACAGGCATCACACAAACCAAAAGAGAACACATATCCTAACTTAGGTTACTATATTCAGCAAATTCTCAATTACCATCAATGGAGAAACCAAAATATTCCAGGACAAAAACAAATTCACACAATATCTGTCCAAAAATCCAGTCTTCAAAGAATAATAGATAGAAAACTCCACCCCAAAGAGGAAAACTTCACTTTAGGAAAAACATGAAATTAATCTTGCAACAACTCCCACCCCCCAAAAAAAAGCACACAAAAATAATTCTATCTCTAACAAAAAAAAAAAAACAAAAACAAAACAACAACAAAAAAAAAAAAACAGAAAACAACAATCACTATGACTTAATATCTCTTAACATCAATTGATTCAATTCTCCAATAAAAAGACATGGATACTTAACCTGTATCTAGCATTATGCTGAATATAAGAAACTCACCTCAACAACAAAGACAGGCACAACCTCAGAGTAAACGTTTGGGAAAAAAAAAAAAAACTTTCCAAGTAAATGGTCCCCAAAACAAGATGGAGTAGCCATTTTAATATCAAAGAAAATAGATGTTAAACCAAAAGTCATCAAAAAAGATAAGGAAAGACAGTTTTTTTCCTCTTCAAGGTAAAAATCTGTCAAGATTAACTTTTAATCCTAAACATTTATCATCCAAAAGTAAGGGCACCCACATTCATAAAAGAAACTCTACTAATGCTCAAAGCATATCTTGTACCACACACAATATTGGTAGATTGAACACCCCATTATCATCAATGGACAGATCACTGAAGCAGAAACTGAACAGAGAAACAGTGAAACTAACTGAGGTTATGAACCAAGTGGATTTAACGGACATCTATAGATCATTTCATCCTAAGATAAAAGAATATACCTTTTTCTCAGCAGCTCAAGGCACTTTATTCTGATGATACAATTGGTCACAAAAGAGGTCTCAACAGAAAAAAATAATCATAATAATCACATGCATCCTATCAGATCACCATGGACTAAGGCTGACCTTGAATAACAAATAAAACAACAAAAAGCCTACATTGACATGAAAGTAAACAATATTCTACTCAATAACACCTTGGTTTGGGAGCAAATAAAGAAAGAAATTAAAGACTTTTTTTAGAATTTAATGAAAATGAAGGCAAAACATACAGAAACTTATGGGAAATAATAAAAGCAGTGCCAAAAGGAAAACTCATACCTCTGATCATCTCCCAAAAGATCCAGGAGAGAGCATTAACTAACAGCTTAACAGCACACCTGAAAGCCTTAGGACAAAAAGAAGCATAAATGCCCAATAAGAGAAGATGGTAAAAAATAATAAAACTTAGAGCTGAAATGAACCAAATTAAAAAAAAAAAACTATGCAAAAAAATCAGCACATCCAGAGGTTGTTTTTTGAGAAAATCAACAAAATTGATAAACACTTAGGCAAACTAAGTACAGAACAAAGAGAGAGTATCCAAGTTATCAAAATCAGAAATGAAAAGGGAGTCATAACAACAGAAAATGACAAAATTCAAGAAATCATTAGATCTCACTACAAAAGCCTTTTCTCAATATAACTGGAAAATCTAGAGAAAATGGACAATTTTCTAGACAAACATTAGGTTAAATCAGAATCAGATAAACCATCATTTTTAACTTTATTTTAAAAAACAAAGATAAAAGAAAAAAAATTAAATGTTTTTGCATAAATGTACACAAATACAATTTTGTCAGTCCTTGGCTTTTTTTTTTATTTCTTTTTTTTTTAAGGTTTTATATTCTACATTAGGGTCTTACAGATAAACCATCTAAAGAGTGCCATAAACCCTGAAGCTGTAGAAACAGTCATCAAAACCTCCTAACCAAAAATGCCTAAGGCCAGATGGATTTAGTGTAGAATTGTATCAGAAGATCATAGAAGACTTAATGCCAATACTCTCCAAAATATTCTACAAAATAGAAGCCACAATAACGCTCATTCCTAAATTACACAAAGATCCTACAAGGAAAAAAAAAAAACATTAGACTAATTTTCTTTCTTTCCTTTCTTTCTTTCTTTCTTTCTTTCTTTTTTTTTTTTTTTTTTTTTTTTTTTTTTTTTTTTTTTTTTTTTTTTTGATACTTCCTAAAGAAAAGAGATTTATTTAGGTCATTGTCTGGATGGTGACTTTGGTGTTGTTCTCTGGTGAGGCCCCTTAGGTGGTCAACATAAAAGAAAAGATCACTGGGAGAGACAGGAGCTAGAGCTTCCTCTTTTTTTTCAGTTTTTATTCATATTAGACTAATTTCCTTTATGAACATTGACACAAAAATACTAGATAAAATTATTGAAAACCAAATTTAAGAACGCATCAAATCAATCATTCCCCTGATCAAGTAGGCTTCATCCCAGAGATGTGGTGATGGTTCAATGTATGAAAATCCATATGTGTAATCCACTATGTATGCAAATTGAAAGAAAAAATCACATGATGATCTTCTTAGATGCTGAAACAGCATTTGCAAAATTCAAAAACACCTTTATGTTAAAAATCTTGGAAAGATCAAGAATTCAATGTTCATAATTGAACATAATAAATGTGATATACAGAAAACCAGTAACCAACATCAAAGTAAAAGGGTGAGAAACTTGACAAAATCATAGTATACTCAGAAATTAGAGAAGGCTGGGTACTCTCGCCCTACCTAGTCAATATAGTACTGGAAGTGTTTGCCTTCACAATCATACAGCAAAAATAGGTCAAAGGGATACAAATTGAATAAAAAGAAGAAAAAAATATCACTATTTGCAGATGATATGTCAGTATCCTTAAATGACCCCAAAACATCCACCAGACAATTTTTACAGGTGATAAACAACTTCAAAAAAGTGGCTGGGTATAAAATTAACTCAAACAAACCAGTAGCATTCCTCTACTTGAAGGACAAACAGTCTGGAAATAAATCGACAGACTTCATAGTAGTCACAAAAAAAATAATAAAATAAAATACCTTGTTGTGACCATAACCAAGCAAGTGAAGGATCTGTATGACAAAAACTTCAATCTGTGTAGAAGAAAATTGAAGAAGATCTCAGAAGATGGAAAGATCTCTCAGGCTCATGGATTGGAATGATCAACATGGTAGAAATGGCCATCTTGCTTAAGGAAATCTACAAATTCAATGCAATCACCATAAAATTTCCAATTCAATTCTTTATAGAATTAAAAAGAGCAATTTTCAACTTCATTTGGAGTAATAAAAAAAATCCAGGATAACAAATGTGATTCTCAACACTAAAAAACTTCTGGGTTAATGAACATCCTTGGGCTCAAGCTGTATTACAACTCAATTGCAATAGAAACTGCATGGTATTGGTACAGAGACAGGCAGATAGATCAGTAGAATAGAATTGAAGACCTAGAGATGATCCCACAAAACTATAATCACTTGATCTTTGACAAAGGAGCTAAAAACTTTCAATGGAAAAAGGGCAGATGCTTCAACAAATGGTGCTAGTTCAATTGACAGTCAGGATGCAGAAGAATGCAAATAGTTCCTTTCTTATCTCTTTGTACAAAGCTCACATCAAGTGGATCAAAGACCTCACAAAACCAGGTACACACTGATGTTAGTAGAATAGAAAGTGGGGGAAAGCTTAAAACACATAGGCACCGGGAAAATTTTCTTGAACTGGACAATGGCTTATGCTCTAAGATCAAGAATCAACAAATGGGACCTCATTAAATTGCAAAGGTTCTGTAAGGCAAAGGACAATGTCAAAAGGATAAAAAGGCAACAACAAATTGGTAAGCAAACTTTACCAATCCTATATCTGATAGAGGGCTTGCATCCAAATTATACAATGAAGTCAAAAAGTAAGAATCTAGAGAATCAAATAACCCTACTAAAAATGGGGTACAAAGCTAAACAAAGTATTTTCAACTAAGGAATATTGACGGGATGAGAAGCACCTAAAGAAATGCTCAACATCCCTACACATCAGGGAAATGAAAATCAAAACAACCCTAAGATTCCTCCTCCCCCAAGGAAGAACAGTTAAAATAAAAAACTCAGATAACAACAAATTCTGACAAAGATGTGGAGAAAGAGGAACATTCCTCTGTTGTTCATAAGATTGTAAATGGGTACAAGCACTCTGAAAATCAGTCTGGCTGTAACGAAAAAAAAAAAAAATAAGTGTAGTATTAACTGAGGATCCAGCTATACCACTCCTGGCCATATACCCAAAAGACACTCCAGTATTTAACAAGGACACATGTCCCACCATGTTCATAGCAGCCTGCAAATGACATGGCCCTGCCTGGAACTCAGTTTCAAATGACAACGTGGGATAGAAGAGTTCACTCCATGCTTTGGAGTGGAATGGATTGTGAGGTTGTCAGAGCTTAGCCTTTATAGTTTCTTATTGTCAAATGTATCATGTTAGGTAAAACAATTTTAAATTAAAAATGTGTCAAAATACAACCTGGACTGGAAAACAATAAATTGCTTTCAGTTAAAGAGGCTGAAGTTGAAAAGAAAAGGTAACTCATAGGTCCTGAGTGAAACAAGGTTACAAGCTGAGCATATTAAGCAAATTAAAATGGGATTTTATAGTAAAGACAGTACATTAGATACAGAAAATTGCATTCAAATTGTTTCAATCCTGTCTCTATTTTAAACAGTAGTGGATTAAATACAAAAAATTTTATGCTTTAAATGTTACATATTTCACACTAGGGTCATAGAAGACATAGGCATAAGAAAATTATATGAAGTGGAGGAATTTACTTGATTACAATATTTCTTTTCTTAAAAGTGACAATAAATAGGTATGTTATTTCTTCAAAGAATGTATGCAAAATACATAGTGAATTTCTCTATCTCTCTCTGTCCCTCTGTCTCTGTCTCTCTTTTCTCCCTCCCTCACTCCCTTAATTCCTCCCTCCTTCCCTCCTTCCCTCCTTCCCTGATTCCTTTCCTCCATTCCTCCTCCTCCTCTCTCTGTTTCTCTCTGTTTCTCTCTCTCTCTCTCTCTCTCTCTCTCTCTCTCTCTCTCTCTCTCTCTCTCTCTCCCTCTTTCTCTCTCTCTGTGTGTGTGTATGCGGATGTCTCGCTTTACTCTTAATTTTATAGAGGGAGTGTGTATTGGTATCAACCATCTTTGTTTTTAATAGCTAGACAATAGAGAACTTAATTCCATTACATTTCATTCACAGTTACTTCAATAACTTTCATTTATTTATTATTTTTTATTTATTTACTTTACTTCCAGCTAACTGCATCCTACATGTTATCCCTTCCCATAATCTTTCTGTCATCTCCATGCCCCCTTCTCTTCAGAGGGTTGGAGGCCCTTGCATATTTTCTCATCCTGGCACTTCAAGTTTATGAGAGGCTAGGCGCTTCCTCTCCCACCAAGGCTAAACAAATCTTACCACCTAAAAGAACATATCTCACATACATGCAGCATTTTTAGGATAGCTCTTTCTCAGTTGTTCTGAACTCATCTGAAGACCAAGCTCTACATCTGTTACATATGAGTGGGGAGATCTAGGTCCAGCCTGTGCATGTTCTTTGGTTGGTATTTCAGTGTCTGAGAGCCCCAATAGTCCAGGTTAATTGATTCCGTTCATCTACTCGTGAAGTTGCTATCCCTTTAAGGGTTACAATCATCCCTCCTACTCTTCCTTAAGAGTCTCCAAGTTCCATCTACTGTTTGGCTGTGGATATTTGTATCAGCCTGAGTCATTTGGTGGTTAGAGCCTCATAGAAGACACCCATGGTTGACTCCTGTCTTAAGCATAACAGAGTGTCACAAGTAGTATCAGTGATTGCTGCTTGTCTATGAGATGGGTCTCTACAGACTTAAGAAGGGTGATCTGGATGGATGTCACAAGGAAGGATGCTTGAGCCTCATTTGGAATGGATAATGAAATGATAGTAGAAAGCAGATGAAGGTAGGAATCTAGGTAGAAAAGGGAATCAGGAGGAGAATAGGGAGTTCATGCAGTGTGCTCTGTGTAAAACTGCATTGGCCACATCACTGCCATCAGCACGGATGAGGCAGAGTTTCTTATGCTCTCCCTATCTGTGTGGCACAGAAGCAAGCTTCACAGATTGGTTGCATTGTCTGGTCTTCATCTTATGAGCTAGGAAGGCCTTCATTGCAGGAATCTCAGTGCCCATGTAACTCCAACCAACATGATCCCATCACCCTCCTCCAAAATCTCATTAAACCTGCAGACATCTTCATGGTTCTCAATTTTGTTGATGAGCTTAATGTTCTTACACTTTTTCCTCTCAGGGCCTTCCCAACTTCACACACTTCTGCTACCTTGCAGACCAAAGACACAAACACCATGTCCACATCCTGCTCCGCCCCAAATTTCAGGTCCTTTATGTCCTTTTATGACACTGTGGGGTGGTCCACAGCAGTTCTAGGCAGGTTCACGCCCTTCTTGCTGCCCAAAGGGCCACCACTCTCCAACTCTTTCACAGGGTAGTCAGCAAATTTTTTCTTCACCTGCAGTGAGATGAGCCCATCAGCCACATAGATTCTGTTGCCCACCTCCCTTTTATAGCATATAGTTCAATGTTGATATGGACATACATGATAATGTAAGTTGATTCATTTAAACATCATGTTACTCTTCTGTCTCCAGGATGGAACATTCTTCCAGCGTTTTGATTGCTTGCAACCTTTCCAAATTCTCATTTCTCCCAGTGCACAGTCATGGTGCTCTCTCTCTTTATCTTCATTGTATGTAACAATCACACAAGTAAAATATTCTGCAAATATTTAATGGGAAAATTTACAAATATAGATTTTGCTGGTACTGTCACATGTACACTGAGATAAATCCCATAACCAGGCAGTATCTGAAGTTCTTAATTAGCCTTTCTTTCACTGTAGGTTCTAAGGGAAGCCCAGTTGGGGTAAGGGTACATTCAGATCATCCTAGACCAATAGTACGTCTAAAATTCTATCTCTATTCAAATCACTATGTTAGTTCTTAAGTATTTTTTTATTGTTATATAACTCTGGTTTCATAGCCTTAGGCAGTGCCTGTTTTAAAAAATTACTTGATCTTTGTTTTTTTTTTTTTTTTCGATACATTTTTTAAGATTGTAATTAAGTATTTGTGGGTACACAAACACACACACACACATATATATATGACAATAATATAGGAAAAGAGGCTATTAATTTGAGGGGATAGGAGAGAGAATAGGAAGGGATGTAGGGAGGAAAGGGGGTGTGATACAGTTCTATTTTAATTAAAATATATTCTTTTTTTTCTTGAACTTCATATAGTCAGTGAGTTGTTTCTGGGGTGTTCAGAGCTTTCTGGGGTTAGTATCCCATTATCAGTGATTGCTTATTATGTCTGTTCTTTTGTGACTGGGTTTTCTCACTCAAGATGATATTCTCTAGACGCATTCATTTTCTTAAGAAATTCGTTAAGTCACTGTTTCTGATAGCTGAGTAGTACTCCATTGTGTAAATGTACCACAATTTTTGTATCCATTCTTCTACTGAAGGACATCTGGGTTCTTTCTAGCTTCTGTCTATTAAAATAGAGCTACAAAGAACATTGTGGTGCATGTATCTTTGTTGTGTGTTGGAGCATCTCTGGGGTAAATGCCCATAAGTAGAATAACTGGGTCTTCAGGTAGTAATATATCCATTTTTCTGAGGATCAGCCAGACAGATTTTCAGAGTGGTTTTATCAATTTACAACCCCACCATGAGTGGAGAACTGTTCTTTAGCCACATCCTCCCTAGCATCTGCTATCATCTGAGTTTTGGAGCTTGGCCAATCTTACTGGTGTGAGGTGGAATCTCAGGGTTGTTTTGATTTGCATTTCCCTGATGACTAAGTATGTTGAGCACATCCTTAGATGTTTCTCAGCCATTCAATATTCCTCAATTTTGAACTTTTTTTAAAGTCTGTACCCCATTTTTAATAGGGTTGTTTAATTCTCTGGTGTCTAGCTTTTTGAGTTCTTTGTATGCCTTGAATATTAGGCCTCTATCTGATGTTGTGTTGGTAAAGATCTTTTCCCATTCTGCTGGCTGCCATTTTGTTTTCTTCACAGTGTCTTTAGCCTTACAGAAACTTTGCAATCTCATTAACTCCCATTTGTCAATCTTTGACCTTAGAGCTTGAGCCATTGGTGTTCTGTGCAGAAAATTTTCTCCTGTGACTATGTATTCGAAGGTTTTCCCTATTTTCTCATCTAATAGTTTCAGTGTATCTGGTTTAATGTGGAGATCTTTGATCCACTTACACTTGAGCTTTGTATAAAGAGATAAAAAAGGGTCTATTTTCCTTCTTCTGCATGGTGAGTGCAAGTTGGACCAATACTATTTGTTGAATAGGCTGTCCTTTTTCCATTGCATGTTTTCAACTCCTTTGTCAAAAATCAGTTGACCAAATATGTGAGGGCTCATTTCTGGATCTTCTATTCTATTCCATTGATCCACATGCCTTTTTCTGTACCAGTACCATGCAGTTTTCAGCACAATTGCCTTGTAATATAGCTTGAGGTCAAAGATAGTGATTCCCACAGATGTTTTGCTGTTGTTGAGGCTGGATTTCGCTATTCTAGGTCTTATGTTATTCCAGATGAAATTGTATATTGACCTTTCCAACTCAATGAAGACCTGGGTTGGAATTTTGATGGGGATTGCATTGAATCTGTAGATTGCTTTTGGTAGGATGGCCATTTTTAAAATGGTGATCCTTTCAATCCACGAGCATGGGAGATCTTTCCATTTTCTGAGATCTTCCTAGATTTCCTTCTTTAGAGGTTTTAAGTTCTTTTCATACAGGTCCTTCACTTGCTGAGTTAGTGTCACACCAAGGTATTTCATAGTTTTTGTTATTATTTTGAAGGGTATTTTTCCTTAATTTCTTTCTCCACATGTTTCTCCTTTGAATATAGGAAGGGTACTGATTTGTTTAATTTTATATCCAGCCACTTTGCTAAACTTGTTTGTCAGCTGTAGGAGTTCTCTGGCGGAAGTTGTGGGGTCGCTTAATTACACTATCATGTCATCTGCAAATAGTGATGTTTTTGCTTTTTCCTTTCCAATTTGTATCCCTTTGATTTTCTTTTGCTGTCTAACATCTTCAGCCGAATTTCCAGTACCATGTTGAATAGGTAGGGAGAGAGTGGGCAGCCTTTTCAAGTCCCTGATTAGTGTGATATTGCTTCAAGTTTCCAACTGTTAAGTTTGATGTTGGCTGTTGGTTTTCTGTATATTGCTTTTTATTATGTTTGGGTATGGGCCTTGCATTCCTAATCTTTTCAAGTCTTTTAACATGAAGGGGTGTTGGATTTTGTCAAATGCTCTCTCAGCATCTAGTGAGATAACCATGTGTTTTTTTTTTCAATGAGTTTGTTTATATAGTGGATTACATTGATGGATTTTATTATATTAAACCATCCCTGATCCCAAGTATGAAGCCTACTTAGTCATGGTGAATGATCATTTTGATGTGTTCTTGGATTCGGTTTGCAAGAATTTTGTTGAGTATTTTTGCATCAATGTTCATAAATGATTGTGTTCTGAAGTTCTCTATCCTTGTAGGGTCTTTGTTTTCTTTAGGAACAAGGGTTATTGTAGCCTCAAAAAATAAGTTAGGTAGTATTCCCTCAGATTCTATTTTGTGGAATAGTTTGGAGAGTATTGGTATTATGTCCTCAATAAATGTCTGATAAATTTCTGCACTGAACCCATCTGGACCTGGGCTTTATTTGATTGGGAGGCTTTTGATGACTACTTCTATTTCATTAGGTGTTATGGGATCATTTACATGGTTTTCCTAGTCCTTGTTTAACTTTGGTATCTTGTATCCATCTAGGAATTCAACCATTTCCTCCAGATTTTCCAGCTTCATTGCTTTTGTAGTAGGATCTGATGATTTCTTGAATTTCCTCAGTTTTAGTCATTATTTCTCCACTTTCCTTTCTGATTTTGTTAATTTGGATACTCTCCCTTTGCCCTCTAGTTAGTCTGGCTAAGGGTTTATCAATCTTGTTAATTTTCCCAAAGAACCAGCTCTTTGTTTGGTTGATTATTTCAATAGTTTTTTTTTCTTTCTATTTGGTCTATTTCTGCCCTAATTTTGATTATTTCTTGCCGTCTACTCTTCTTGGCTGTATCTGCTTCCTTTTGTTCTAGAGCTTTCAACTGTGCTGTCAGTATGCTAGTGCATGCTCTCTCCAGTTTCTCTTTTGAAGCCTTCAGAGCTATGAGTTTTCCTCTCAGTACTGCTTTTTTTGGATCCCATAGGTTTGGGAATTTTGTGTTTTCATTTTCATTAAATTTTGGAAAATCACTAATTTCTTTCTTTATTTCTTCTTTGATCTTGCTATTGTTTAATAGAGCATTGTTTTGTTGCTATGTGTATATGAGCTTTTTGTTGTCTTTGTTGTTATTAAAGAACTGCCTTTAAACATGGTGATCTGAAAGGATGCATGGGAGTATTTCTTTCTTGTTGTATTGAGGCTCGTTCTCTGTCCAATTATTTGGTCAGTTTTCGAGAAGGTGACATGTGGTGCTGAGAAGAAGGTATATTCTTTAGTTATAGGATGATATGTTTTATAGATATCTATTAATTCCAGTTATTTCATAGTCTCTGTTTGTTTTAGAGTGTCCTTGCTCAGTTTCTGTTTCCATTATCTGTACATTGGTGACAGTGGGGTATTGAAGTCTCCCATTACTATTGTGTGGGCCAAAATGTATTTTTTTGAGCTTTAGTAGGGTTTCTTTTATGAATATGGGTGCTTTTGTATTTGGAGCATATATGTTAAGGATTGAGAGTTCCTCCTGACACATTTCCCCTGTAATGAGTAAAAAGTGTACTTCCTTCCTTATCTTGTTTGATAACTTTTGGTTGAAAAATCTACTTTATTCAATATTAGAATGGCCACACCAGGTTGCTTCTTGGTGCCATTTGCTTGGAAGTTTTTTTCCCACCCTTGTACTCTGAGATAGTGTCTGTCTTTGTCTCTGAGATGAGTTTCCTGTATGCAGCAAAATGTTGGGTTTTGTTTATGTATCCAGTCTGATAGCCTATATCTTTTTATTGGGAAGTTGAGTCCATTTATGTTAATAGATATCAAGGAATAGTAGTTGGGGTTTCCTGCTATTGTTGCTTTGGTAGGTTGAATTGTGCTTGTGTCTTTCTTCTTTTGGTTTTCTTCCTTAGAAGTTTTCTTGTTTTTATTATTACATGGATCCCTTTATTGGATTTGGTTTTCCACCTAAAATTCATTGTAGTGCTTTGTTAGTGGTCATATATTGTGTGAATTTAGTTTTGTCTTGAAATATCTTCTCTCGCCATCTATGGTGATTGATTGTTTGGCTAGGCATAGCAGTTTGGGCTGCCACTTGTGGTCTCTTAGGGTGTGCATGATGTCTGTCCAGGCTCTTCTAGCTTTCATAGTCTCTGTTGAGAAATCGGGTGTTTTTCTGATTGGTCTGACTTTATATGTTACATGATCTTTTTTCCCTTACTGCTTTTAGTATCCCTTCTTTGCTCTGGGCACTTGGTGTTTTGACTATTATGTGTCGGGAGGAATTTCTTTTCTGGTCCAACCTATTTGTAGTTCTGTAGGCTTCTTTTATGCTCATGGTCATCTCATTCTTAAGGGTAGGGAAGTTTTCTTCCAGGTTTTTGTTGAAGATATTTATTGTACCTCTTTTTTTAAAAAAAAAAAATCTTTATTTTACAAAACAAAGAAAAATGTATAGATTTTAAACATTTTTTGCTTAAAATTATGCATTTTTGACAGTACTGTTTTTTCAGATTTTAAAATAATTTTTACATAAAACTATATGAATATATTTTTTAGTCACTGCTTGATTTTTTCAAAGGCTTGACAGTATGCATTGAAAACCTTATAGTTACAATGAGCGTAAAGTACATGCAAAACAAAACGCAACATGGAAATAGTCAAAGTCTTCTTGTTTTGTAAGTATTTTTTTTTTATGTTTTGTTGTCTTTATTTCTTGGACTTCATACAGTCTGTGATTCTTACCTCTTAATTGATATTTTTTTCTTTCTTCTATTTGTATTATCATTAGGTTTGGTCTTCTCATTGTGTCCTGGATCTCCTGCACATTTTGGGTTATGAATTTTTGGTTTTTGCATCTTCTCTGACTGTTTTGTCAATGTTTTCAATGTTGTCTTCAGGCCCCGATGTTCTCTCTTCCATCTCTTGTAGTCTGTTGGAAATTCTTGCATCTGTGACTCCTGATTTCTTTTTTAGGTTCTCTACCTCTAGGGTTGTCTCTTTTAGTGTTTTCTTTATTATGTCTATATCCATTTTAAGTTCCTTTTTCCATTCCTTTTTCTCTTTGGTTCTGTTTTCTTCTAGTTCTTTGAGTGTTTTTCTTGTTTCTTCTTTAAAAGCTTCTAACTCTTTGTGCCTTTCCTCCCGTTCTTGTTTAAGGATCTCTATTATCCTTTTGAGGTAGGATTTAGTGTCTGAGTCTTCTTTTTCTGGAGTGTTTGGCTTTCCTCTGTTTGTTGTGATGGGAGAGCTGGGTTCTAGTTTTGCCAGATTGTCTTGGTTTCCCTGTGTTACATTCTTTTGATTTCCTCTTGTCATCTTGTTGTCAGTGATTGGTTCTCTCCTTTTTCTTGTACCTGGCCTGTGTCCCTGGATTCAGCTGTTCCTGGTGGTGGATATTCCGAGTGGCTGTTGTGCACTCTGGAAGCCATTGGCTGGGAACAGAGGGCCTGATGCCAATGGGTTCCTGGATCCCTGGTTCAAGCTGGGAGGGAATGCGCACACTTTCCATGTGCTCCACTGTGATCTCTCTGCCTCCTAGCTAGTTGAAATCTCTTCTCACCTGGTTCTCGCCAGTCCTGTGTTGTCTGTGTCTCTGCCTTTCCTCTTACTTATTCTTTGTAAAGCACTCTCCAGAGATAAAAGACTTCATCTCGTAGGAGAAACTCAACTTCATGTCTATTAATTTCTATGTTTAATGAGTAAGATTTTTAAGATGCTGATTCACAATAGCCAGATTGTATAATCACCTTTGAAAAGATCCAAACAGAGTTTTGTTCACTAAATGCTGCAGATTTCCAGGTTTTTATATCACCGTGGTTTTGCCGCTGGTTTTCAAAGAGCAAACAATAAGGACAGCTGCTGTAGAATGTTTCAAACAGTAATAAAAATCTTTGAAGTTGGGTGAGTTTTTATTATCTGCAGGTGCCAGTCCATTAAGATGATACATTCAATGATAATACATCTCTGCCTCAAAATAACTTTCTTTTCACTAAGTTATAATTAATAATTCCTTAATTTTGTAGATAATATACCTATGTTGAGAATGTTCCCTCGCAAATGCCATTTTGATTATGTTGAACATTATCCTGTTTGAGGGGAGCTGGTACGTTTACATAAGCAAATCACATCAAAGGAAATTGTACATATGGGATGTAGAAAGTGACTATAGAAAAGAGATATTCTCTGTACTCTGAGGAAGATTTTTTTTTATGCTGTATGGCATGTATTATCAATTTTGTCCTCAAGAATATATGTGTCTGTAATAATACAACAATGTTCCCACTGCAGCATCCAAATTGTCTAATGTGGTTCAACAAAGCAAACGCAAATGTTATTTAATAAATTAATGTGATGAGAAAGCCAATGTTATATTTTCCAAAAAGAAATAATTAATTTCTTTCTATGTTTTCATATAATGTTTGCATATTTCCCCAATACCATCTCAGAAAGAGACAATAATTTGACTATAAATCATGTTGCTAATTGTTTTACAGCACTAAGAATGATTTTCACTGGCCAAGAAATTCAAGTTTGAAATTATCTTCAGAAACGCTTTTTGAATGTCTTTAGTATTTTCTTTTAGAACTTAAAATACCCTAAAGTAAGATTATTGGAATTTCTAAATGCCAATTAACTGTTCTCCTGTAGGTTTTTGTAGAGACCTCCTATATACCTAAAAAAAAAAAAAAAAAAAAAAAAAAAAAAAAAAAAAAAAAAAAAAAAATCTGTTTGAAGAGTAATTTAATTAAAAAAAAAAAAATCCGTGAGTTTTCAAGTAGCTTGAATCTGACACACATGCACTGCATGTGTTTGGTCATAGTAGAAGAATTTTCAAGAAGCAAGAAAATAGAAGAATACATTTCATTCTGGCATTTTATTACCTTCTTTATTCCTGCCAGGTCTAAATCAAAGGAACAGGGTGCTAAGAACAGGAAACCAATCCAGGAGCTGGCAGGCTTTTGTTTGTGTGTTGATACTATTTACCCACATACCAAGTTCCCATAATAGGCATCACTCTAGAGATACATTGACATTCTATTACACTATTTAATTTCCCAACACTATACCTTAGCTGGACAAAATGTTCAATTTATTACTTTCTTTATTGTTTGTTTTTACTGTTTCTTTCCAGATAAGATCTTATCTATTCTTATTGACCTCCTGAAGTTAATTTTGCAGATCAAGTTGAAATTAGAAATTATTTGGACTTTTTTCCTTTGGTTCTGAATTTCTAGAAATGTACTTTACTAACCAATTACTTAGAGCCACTGTATAAAATTCCTATGCTATGCACAGTTCATTCATGATTCTAACCTTGCTAAAGTAGTTTAGATTTAATTTTATATGTATATATATAATTATATATTAATACCTACAATTTATGATTTATGAATTATATATAAGTATATATATATATATAAACATATACATATATACACATATATGTGTATATTTTTGTGGAGTGATATTGGTGATGCTTCAAGGATATTGGCAAGATTTTGAACTTGGACTAGGACAAGACAGTAGGCTCAAAATCATGATCATCTTGAAAATCCCTGATATCATGGGACCGTTGTTTTGCCTTGCTGGTTTCTTGACTAATTTGTTATGCTTCAGAACTAGCCATATTATTTGCATTTACTTAGAATGATATAAAAGTAGACTGGAAGAAATTAAACCTGCTTCAGCATTTACTGAAGTATGTTATAATGTTGTCTAATTGTCTTTTAAAACTTTTTGTTAATCCTCACTTACTCCCTCCTTGACTGACTAAGCTGGCTTGGAGATATATATATATATATATATAT
This sequence comes from Micromys minutus, assembly GCF_963924665.1. Taxonomy (NCBI): domain Eukaryota; kingdom Metazoa; phylum Chordata; class Mammalia; order Rodentia; family Muridae; genus Micromys; species Micromys minutus. The sequence continues at coordinate 8,695,438 of NC_137952.1, forward strand.
ATATATATATATATATATATATATATATATATATGTGTGTGTGTGTGTGTGTGGGTGTGTATGTATATATATGTGTGTGTGTATATATGTATATATATATGCATAAGTGTTTATGTGTGTGTATGTATAGTTTGCTATTAATAGTTTGTTATTAATCATGTTTTAAGAAACTTATCTAGAGGTTATAAGCAGGCATAACATACTGTGGAATTGACATTACAAATATTTGTGTGTTTCTATGAGAATGATGCTGGAAAAATGAGCATTGGTCTTCTGCAAGAACAAAAAGTGAGATTAAATATATATTAATTATCATTCTTCCCATTCTTTTTTTGCAAATATTAGTAATCAAAAGTCTTCATATTTTTCTTTTTATTGGTTATTTTATTTATTTACATTTCAAATGTTAGCCCTCTTCCCAGTTTCCCCTTCATAAGCTCCCCATACTCTCATTCCTCCCCCTGACTCTATGAAGTTGTTCCCCTACTTGTTCCTACTTCTCTCACCCGCCTAGCATTCTCCTATCCTGGGTCATAAGCCTCCAAACAAAAAAGTTTCTCCCCTCCCAGTGATAACAGATAAGGCAATCACATGCTACATATCCATCTGAAACCACGGATAGCCGCTGTGTATTCTTTGGATGGTGGTTTAGTCCCTGGGTGCATTGGGGGTTCTGGTTGATGTATATTGTTGTTCTTCCACTGAGGTTACAAACTTCTTCAGCTCCTACATTCCTTGCCCTAACTTCCCGATTGGAGGCCCCTTGCTCAGTCCAATGTTTAGCTGTGTACATCCTCATGTGTATTGGTCTTGCTCTGGTAGAGCATTTCAGGGCAAAGCTATACTGGGCTCTTGTCAGTAAGCGTTTCTTGTCATCAGCAATAGTCTCTGGATTTGGTGTCAGCAGATGAGATAAGTAGTTTGGTGGGGATGGCCTTTCCTTCAATTTATGCTCACTTTTTGCCCCTACATTTCCTGTTGACAGGAGAAATTCTACATTAATATTTTTGAGGTGGGTAAGTGGTCCTATACCTATCTTTCCTTTGATTGGTATTTTGGCTAAAGTTTTCTCTCTTGGGTTCTGGAAAACACTTGGGTTCCTGGCATCTTGGAGTTTCTAGTTGCTAACCCCAGTTCCTCATGCCCCCGTGCTCTTTTTTCCTCTCCCTTCTCTCTTCCTTCTAGATCTCTTTCTCCCTCCACATTCTAGAGTTTGTTACCTTCCACCTACTAAGTAGTACTGTAGCATCTACACATTGGTGTGATCTTTATTCTTCAGTTTCATATAGTATATGAGTTTTGTGGTGGATATTCCGAACTTTTTGGCCAATATCCACTTATAATTGGATACATACCATATGTGTTCTTTTGCAACTGGGTTACCTCACTGAGGGTGATATTTTCTGGTTCTATCCATTTGCCTTAGAATTTCATGAAGCCATTGTTTTTAATAGCTGAATAGTACTCCATTGTGGAAATGTACCACATTTTCTATAAGCATTCCTCTGTTAAGGGAAATATGTTTTGTTTCCAGCTTCTGGCTAGTATAAATAAGGATGTTATGATCATAGAGAAACATGTGTCCTTGTTATATGTTGGATCATTTTTTACGTATATGACCAGGAATGGTATAAAAAAGTGTTCTGCTTTCCCCACACTCTCACCAGCATCTGCTTTCACCTGAGTTTTTGATCTTAGTCATTCTGACTGGTGTGAGTTAGAATTTCAAGGTTATTTTGATTTACATTTATCTGATGACTAAAGAAATTTTTTACATCCTTTTCAGCCATTTGAGATTCCTTAGTTCATACTTCTTTGTTTAGCTCTGTGCCCTATTTTGTAATAGGGTGATTTGGTTCTCTGGAGTCTAACTTTATGAGTTCTTTGTATATTTCAGATATTAGCTCTCTATTGGATGTAGAGTTGGGAAAGATCTTCTCCCAATCTATGGATTGCCAATTTGTCCTACTGCCAGTGTGGTTTGCTTTACATAAACATCGCAATTTTATGAGGTTCCATTTGTCAATTATTGATCTTAGACAAACACCCATCAGTGCTCTGTTCCAGAAAATTTCCCATGTACCAATGTGTTTAAGGATCTTTCCCACCTTATTTTTTTCTTCCTATTAGATTCAATGCATCTGGCTTCATGTCAAGGTCCTTGACCCACTTACACTGAGATTTTTACAGGAGATAAGAATTTTTATTCTTCTACATGCTGGTCTCCAGTTGAACCAGCACTATTTATTGAAAATGCTATATTTTATCCACTGGAAGATTTTGACACCTTTGTCAAAGAACAAGTATGTGTGTTCATTTGTGGGTCTTCAGTTCTATTCCATTGATCTACCTGTCTGTCTCTGTACCAATAGCATGTGGTTTTTATCAGTACTTTTGTATGGTAAAGCTTGAAATCAAGGATGGTGATTCTGCCAGAAGTTTTTATTGTTCAGAATTTCTTAATATACTGTTTTATTTTTATTCCAGATGAATTTAAGAATTGCTCTATGCCTGTTAAATGATTGAGTTGTAGTTTTTATGGGGATTACATTGAATTTTTTAATTGCTTTTGGTAAAATTGCCATTTTGACTGTGCCAATCCTCCCAATCCATTAGCATGGGAGACTTTCCATCTGATGTCTTCATCAATTTCTTCTTTCAGAGACCTGAAGATTTTGTCATGAAGATCTTTTAATTGCTTGGTTAGTATCACAGAAATTCTTTTTCTTAATCTTTATTCATTGTAAGAAAAAATTTGTCTGATGTGAGTTGACAAATATATAAAATTTGTCAGTAGAAGTCATTATAATTTTATGTCCATTAGGCAAAAATAAATGATGTTACCCTTTTTCTTTTCATTCTGATAGTACAATCTAGCATTTTTGATTCTTAATATCTGAAACCACCTGTATATTTTGCCTAATACGTAGTTATTTTATGTTGATTACCTAATTAATGATAAGGTATTTTTAAAAGAGAAAATAACTTTTTGACCTTTTTTTTAAAAAAATCACTCTTACATTACCTATAACAATGCAATCTTACATTGTGAAAGATTCTGGCAATTTAGTAGAGAAGAAAACAACTTCCTCACATCTTCATTTTGAATATTTTCTGGAAAATTATTCATGAATTATAAATTATGTGAACTCAATGCCTAAATGTATTAAGAAGTCTGCGACGTCCTAAGTGTTTTCAAGATGTAATAATTGATGCCAAATAAAATTCTGAAATACATATTTCTTTTTAAAGTATATATATATATGCACATATGTTATTGAATATGTAAATATAATTTGAAAAATTATAGACAATTTTAGCAGCCTTTCACTAAACTCATATTTCATAAATATATCAATTATTATAATTTGAATTTTTGAATTAAAAATGACATATAAAAGACAAATTCAAACAACCTCACCTTATTATTGTGCTTTTATTTATTTAAAACATAATCACAAATAATAATTTTCTATAATTCAGTATCAGGAACATTAACAAATTGATTTAATAGTATGTCTTGCTTTTAGAAATGAATATTATTCTACATGTATGAATAATTAAAAAATATACTACCAAAACAATCCAGCAACAATCATGTTCTACTAACAGCTCTGTACTCTATAGTCTGTTAAATTTAAAGACTTAATCACGGAAGAATATGGGAAGAAACTGAAATAAGACCAGTCATGCCTTATTTTGGTGAAGAATAAAATGAGAGGACTCTTTAGAATCAATAAGTGTTAACTCAGAATTCTGATCTGAATTGTAACCTGATCTACTTTAACATAATTTTCATTGCTCAAGATTGTGGAAATTGTTGATATCTCAAATAATTTGCATTAATAAAGTAACACAAATGTTAATTTACTCTTGAGAGACATTTACAGCCTTTGGGAAGAACAATCATGTTATCAGACAGTATTTTTAGGCACTGAGATATTATCAGAAAGAACTCGTGAAAAACTAATGAGTGTCTCAAGAGAGAAGGATTTTAGCCACAGCATATTTATTGCAACAGATTTCAAGACATTTTAATTACGGGTTTTAAAGTGACAAGCTAAAATGTGTCTTGTTAAGTTTAGTTTGGCCCCATCTTGAGAAATAATCTAATCTACTCAAGGAAATCAGTGCTATAGATAACAACACCTGCTGACCAACTTAGGATGTCTGTCGTTAATGAGAGCTATTTTGGAAACTTCTTGATATCCTGCCAATTTGAAAGTGTATTTCACTTCGAATATAATGTTAAATTAGTATAAGAGGGGACTGAAGCACAACTAATCATGACAGGCTGCCAGACCCCATCAATGTGAGTTTGACAATAGTCCTGTAAGTGTACTGTTGCAAGTCCCATAATACAAAGACGAACTTTATCTTCCAAGATACAAACTACAGAAAATCCTTTAACCTTGGAAATAATATGCTTATTGTTAAGAAAAATAATATTTGTGAAACTACATGCTAAAATATTTCAAAGGAACTATTTATTTTATAGCATATACTTACCAACCTGGAACAATGAATAAAAATTGGTGTTTTGGAAATTTTGAGATGACTTAACAGGTAAACATGTTTGACACAAGTCAAGGTTCTGAGTTCTGTTTCCAATTATCAGAGGTATATTTGGAAGCGACATAATGGAGATCACTGAAAAAAATCACCCTATCTTTGTTAATGAATTCCAGGTTTTATGGGAAATCATTTTTTAACAGATTAAGTAGAGAAATGATTGATCAAGAAAACTGATTTCAACCTGTGGCTTCCAGAGGAATACACCGTCATACATCGGGACATGTAAAAAAACACACAACAGCCCACATTCAAATTAAGATTTTTTCCAGAGATTAGAGAATAGGTGGGAGTGTTAGCATCTTCATAAAAAAAAGGGAAAGAGGAGGAGGAATGGGAAAGGGGAAAAGGGAGATAACATCTGAAATGTAAATACATAAAATAGCCAATTAAAAAATAGGAAAAGTGAGCTATTCATATAGTCAATTAATTCAGCAATGTACAAGTAGTAAATATTTAAAAATACTCTTTTACATACATTGTAAGAAAAGAGTAAATTTTCAATAAAGGAATAATAAGATTGACAGCTGATACTTTAACAGCAAAATCACAGATGACAATCAAGTAACAAGTTTCAATGTTCAAGAAAAAAGTAAAGCATAGTCTATAATTGTTTACAGAAAGACTGTAATCTTGAAATATAGCAGCAATAAAAAATGAGACATGGATGTGTATTCAGAAAAACTAAGTAAATTTGTTGCTAGACATCATGCAGTAAAAGATAGAAAGAAAGTAATGTCAATTTGTATCAGATGTACAGGGAAAAATAAGTGATAATGCAAAATATAAACTTGTAGGCATAAAAATATGTGTACAATACAGCAATTATCTGGATTCATGAAATTATATTTGTGCACACAAAATCAGTATAAACATGCTGGTTGCAAAGTTAAGGATATATGACATCTACAAATTTAATATTTGAGTAGAATTATGAACGACTTTATTTTTGTTAAAATATAATAAAGAAAAACTTAAATACAATCAAATTTATTTATTTTATTGACTATCACTCTAACTATCTTGTATATAGCAGTAAATGGTCTCTGTTTATATTTTTGTTCTCTTAATGAATTCAAATATTATTAGTTAGGAATGTTAGGAAATAGAAATAATTTTGAGATTGTCCAGGTGGTTCCTTGGATCCTGTTTCCTCTTAGATATTAAGAATATTTATCTTTCTACATGTGCAGGGGCCCAGGGCCGGGAAGTTCTCAAGAAAAATCTAGGATCTCCGTATGGGCCACCAATCTTGGTAATTAGAGTTCTCTGCTCATTCCCGGACAAAACACATCAAACCACCATGGTTCCATGTGGGATAAGAAATAATGTTACTTAGTTTCAATCGTTTTATATATGTAAATGTATTCTAAGTTAAAAACATACCACATTCACTGGTAAAAATTAAAATTTAATCAGTATAAATCTATGAACATTATTAAATTTTGATAATGTAATTTAGAGTTGATTAAAGTTTTTGTTTACAAATTATTGTGATCTAAAATTTAGATGTGTTTTCATGGGGGATTTTAAAAAATGAAGTGTCAACTATAATGAAAGTTCCAGATAAAAATAAGTAAAATATAATTCAGAGTCAAATACATGTGATTGAACTTTACTGACTAGCACTGCAAGATCACTTATATATTGGAACTACAATTATAAAAAGATTACAACAATGATTCAAATTCTAACTGGGGTAGATCTTAGAGTTTAACATTGTCAGTTCAGATTTTGTCACAGCTTTTGGGTATCACGTATGTATTAATCATCTTATTGTAAAAATAATCACTCATTTTGAAGTGCTTTCAAATCAGCAAAATCACAACAAAACCATGCTTTTGCTGAATTAGTGTTATGTACACATTATAATGAAGTTGAAAGACTGTATTTCCAGATAGTAAAACAGCAGCAGTACGCACTGTGAGAAACAAACTAATTTTATTCCTTCTGAACTCACAGTACACTAAGTATGCTAAGAGTGAGCCTATGAGGACTGTGCATCAAACCAGTGTCTCAAGCTTCTGCAGTGGGCATTGCAAATTATTACCTAACTCAGTGGAAAGAGCATGAGGTATTACTGTGCCTTTCTTTATGTGATACCTGCAATTTTTGAGGTGACGTGCTTCTCAAATATTTATTGGATCTTATTAATCGTTTACAGCAAGTCACAGATCTCACAAGGGATACATTATCTAAATTTACAGATATATTTAAAGGAAGAAGAAACAGGTGAAAACATGTGAACTGGGAGGTATGGAATGTTCCAGGAATGTCTATCAGCTCTAGAAACAGTTTTCTTTTATTTGCTAATTGAGCTTTGCCTCTTTGTCTTTTCTGTTGTTTGAAGGGTGAAAGAAAATCCCAACCCTCTGAAAATATCTTTTTCACTTTGAATTCTATTCCCTATTTTACAGCTATGTAAAATTTTTTTTGCCATCAGAAAACATAGTAACAGAGAATGAAATATACTCAACAATTTAGAGATTGCATAATTTTAGAAGTTATGTACTGAGAAAGTATTGATGAAGATCAAAATAATGCTTTCAAATGCAACAATTTCTATTCCCTTGAAGTTTGATGCCGAATTTATTTTATAAGTGTAATGGTGTTTACCAGTAGAGATGTGAAAAAGGGATAGTGTCAGGAAGGTGGAGCCTTGTGTCAGGCTTCATTATAAAATAATTCTTTGCTGATCTTTCTACCATAAGAGACATGGTCACAAATAGATGCCAGGGAAGCTGAAACTATTCAGTTTCCCCTTTCCTCCATTACTCCTCCTCCACATTCTCTCTAATTGAGACATAACTCTTTTCTGGTTTCTTTTTCTTTTTCTTTTTTTTTTTGGATTTTTTTAACAACTTTACTTTACAAAACAAAGATAAATGTACTGATTTTAAGCATTCTTTTGCATAAAATTATACAATACATTTTTGTCAGTACTTTTTTTCAGATTTTAAAATAATTTTTACATAAAACTGTATGAATATATTTTTTAGTCAGTACTTGATTTTTTTAAAAGTTTGATAGTATGCATTGAAAACTTAATAGTTACAATGAGCATAAAGTACATGTAAAACAAAATGTAACGTGCAAATAGTCAAAGTTTTCTTGTTGTATAAAGATTTTTTTGTTTTGTTTTATTTTGTTTTCTTTATTTCTTGGACTTCATACAGTCTGTGAGTTGTTTCTGTGGCAGTGCAAGCCTCTGGGGTTAGCATCCGATTATCAGTGACTGCATATTATGTCTGTTCTTTTGTGACTGGGTTATCTCACTCAGAATGATATTCTCTAGATACAGCCATTTTCTTAAGAATTTGGTCAAGTCATTGTTTCTGGTGGCTGAGTAGTATTTCATAGTGTAAATGTACCACAATTTTTGTATCCATTCATCTTCTGAAGGACATCTAAGTTCTTTCCAGCTTCTGGCTATTATAAATAGAGCTGCTATGAACATTGTGGTGCATATATCTTTGTTGTGTACTAAGGTGTCTCTGGAGTATATGCCCAGAAGTGGAATAGCTGGGTCTTCAGGTAGTATTATGTCCAATTTTCTGAGGTATTGTCAGACTGATTTCCAGAGTGGTTGTATTAGCTTGCAACCCCACCAACAGTGGAGAAGTGTTTCTCTTTCAACGCAACCTCGCCAGCATCTGTTGTCTTCTGAGTTTTGGATCTTGGCCAATCTGACTGGTGTGAGGTAGAATCTCAGGGTTGTTTTGATTTGCATTTCCCTGATGGCTAAGAATGTCGAGCACTTTCTCAGATATTTCTCAGCCATTCGATATTTCTCAACTGAGAATGTTTTGTTTAGCTCTGCACCCCATTTTTAATAGGGTTATTTGATTCTCTGGTGTCTAGCTTTTTTAGTTCTTTGTATACCTTAGATATTAGGCCTCTATCTGATGTGAAGTTGGTAAAAATCTTTTCCCATTCTGTTGGCTGCCATTTTGTTTTCTTGACAATGTCCTTAGCCTTACAGAAACTTTGCAATCTCATTAAGTCCCATTTGTTAATCTTTGCCCTTAGAGCTTGAGCCATTGGTGTTTTGTTCAGAAAATTTTCTCCTGTGCCTATATGTTCTAAAGTTTTCCCTACTTTCTCATCCTCCAAAGAATATCAACTGTACATGGGATAACAAAATAAAACAAGACTGGGTACAAACATATATGTCAAGTGTAGACAGGGCAGCCCAGTATGAGGAAGAGGATTCCAAGGGTAGGTTAAAGAGTCAGTGACACCACTCGCTATGTTCACTGTTATGTGTCACACACAAAAATATCAAGCTAACAACTTAATTCAGGGGACCTATAAATCCAAGAAGACACTTTTATTGCTTCTTGAATCTATAACGAGGCCTTGTGAACCCTTAGTTGATGCTGTGGGCCATATTCTCCTTCTGCCTTTGATACCTCTGGTTCCTACAATTCTATTTCCACATGATTGGTGGAGTTCTATATGATTTGAGAAATTTGATCTAATGACGAAATCCAATTTGGGCTCTCTAGCATCTCTATCTGCTCCCATCAGAGGATGGTCAGAGGATTTCTCTAATATGAGAGGTTCTTATGATGCTCCAGTGAAGGACTGCATAGGGAGCTGAGAGTGTGTGGTTGGGTGAGGAGGGTGGTCATGGTAAGGGGTAGCATGAGTAGCATCCTCTCAGAGGCAAAGAGGAGAGAGGATTGGGTGACAAAGTCTTGGAGAACCTTGGAGAACATTTGAAATTTAAATAATAGTGTTTAAAATAGGACCACAATGTATCTAGATTTTATCTAAGTACAGATTAATTAGAAAGTGGAATTCTAAAACATTTATACAAATCTATAATGTACATAATTCATTTCCCTAAAGGCACAATATTAGATATGTCTTTGGTTATTGTTAATATTGACAGAAAGATAATTATTACTAGTAGAAGCAATAAATGTAAATGACATGATCATTATTTCTACATAAACTGCTTTACTTACAATGGTACATATTAAATCTTTATGGACTTGCCTATATTTCTTTTGAAACACTCTATGTTACCTTTCCATTTTAGAAAACTTATCTGAACTATGCAGACCTTCCCCTTGACAATTAACATCACTAAGAATCTTTTGCAGGTGACCTTAGACCTTCAATTTCTGCTGAATTAAAAAAAAAAAAAATTGTATGCCTCTTTTTTTTTTTTAACTCTGACTCACCACTCACACTTCTTTTTATTTGTGTAGAGGGTAGTTTTTGTCAGCTATTCTCAGTTGTCAAATGAGATGTATTTGACCTGAGATTCAGATCTTATTCAAAAAATTATAGAGGCACAGAACTCTGCATACAGACCCTGACACTCGTGTGTAACTTATCTGTGTATTTGCTAGGGTAGATATGAGTGTAAAATACAAGATTAGCTTCTGTGTACTAGCAATTTTATATATGAAGTAATTCTTTATGCTTTAATTTATTTATGCACTTTTTATCCAAGTGTCAGCCCCTCTGCCTGTGGCACCTCCTCAACTATAGTATGATCATATACTTTCTTCTCCTTCAATTCCTTCTGCATCTTCATATCTACCCTACCAACTGAAGTCCATGATCTTTAACTCTCTAAAACGAGATCACAAACCCACCCAAAATATTCTTTAATTATTAAATTTACAAAAATACAAGTTTGAATACCACGAAAAGCGTATTCTTCATGAAGATAATATTCTATAAAACACAATACTAGAAAAAATAAAAATCATCATAAATAGAGTTTTAACATTAGTCCATTGAAAATAACTTCATAACTGTACCTATAGAGGGCAAAATAGTAATAACAATATATTTTAACAATAAGAAATAAGCTATACAGCTGCTTGACATATTTGAAAATAATGCTATGCAAATGAACACAGATCCCAAGTTTTTAAACACTCCTGTTTTCCTTCAGTGTCTATAGAGAGCAAAGAGGAAGCCAAAAACTGGATGCATCCCCCTTGCATGAAATGATTCCAGCAAAAATCCAACACTGCCATTCACGGGTCTGATAACACTGGGGATATACGAACATTAACACAATTCTGTACATTCTTTCCTAAATAGATGCACTTGGTACAGAAAAAAAAATGCTTTGAGAATGCAAGATGCTAATATCAGAAATGAGAAAATCTGACAATTAAAAATAATCACAGTACAAGACAAACCATAAACAGATGTGTATTAGTTATTCCAGATAGTCACAACTTTACTCTAAATGGTTCTAAAAAGTGAACTATTTTACATCCTTTTTCAGGCTGATTGAACAATTATCCTGGGTTTAAAATTACCCTGAGTGTTACAGATCTTTTTCTGATTTTAAAAATGAATACAACAGGGGTGCCTGTTTAAAAAACAAATAAAAAAAAAAGTAAAAGTCTCAGGTCTGAGCTCCGAGAAGTTAAAAGTTCTGTGGCTACATCTCACAAGGTTCTTCTTGGCAATGAATTATCTAATCGTTTTTCCACATCTCCAAAAAGTCACGTTTCCAAGTACCAAAATTGTGTCACATTTTCAGCTTTTTAATAAGTCAACTGTGTGCAACGACACTCTATGAGGTTTTCTGTGGAATTTAAAGAGACAATTCTGAGAATTATATCTTTTTTAAAAAGTACTTTGAGGTTAGTATAGGGATTATTAACTGTATGCATATTGTTTCGACAGTCTTTATTATAGTTTATAAGAATTGTATTGACTGGCTCTTAACTTATTCTAGCAAACATTTAAAAAAAGAATTATTATAATGCTGATATGTATTCTTAAAAATAAACCAAGATACATAATTAGGGACAACCAACTGCTAAGTTTTGCCATGCAGTTAGCCACAGTTTACTATGATATTATACTTTATTTATTACTGAAAAGTGACATATATAATTCTGGATAAGATACTAGACTCTGATGGGGAACTTGTTTCACTTAGAATTAAGCTTGAAATCAATAGTGCGTTGTCATGGTAGGCACCTTCATTGCTTTTGGTTTCATTTAGAAATATTTGTTCATATTGTTTGTGAATATTGTGAAGGGTATCTTTGACTATTCCAGGTTACATCTTATTTTACATGTACTTTATGCCCATTGTAAGTAGTAAGATTTCAATGCACGCTATCAAACCTTTAAAAAATTCAAGTATGGACAAAAATTTAGTCATATACTTTTATGCAAAAAAATGCTTTTAAAATATGTAGATTTATCTCTGTTTCTTAAAATAAAGATGTTCAATTAAAAAAAAAGAAGTATGAAAAAGCAATGATAAATATAACAATAAAAAAACCCATAAAAGAGAAATATTTGCTTAAATGTAGTTTTCAAAGAATTTATTTTGGAAATAATTGGGATTACCTATTTTCAAGGATTTATCCTGATTGCTTTAAGAAGAATCATTTCATTTCAGAGGCTTAAGACTTACCTGGTTTTGGAAATAGAGAAGACTAGTGAATTGATTTTTCACATAGATTCCCTAATACCATTCAGTGATATTTAGCAAAAGGGAGGGTGTATATGAAGCAGAATAAGACCAGAAATCAACAAAAGTAAACCAAATAACAAGTGTAAAAGAATATCCCTGTCTAAAGGAAATACAAGACTAAAAAATGGAGCAGAGATTGAAGAAAAGGCCATCCAGAGACTGCCCTATCTAGGGATCCATCTCATATGCAGCCACTAAACCCAGTCATTATTGCTGATGCTTCGAAGTGCCTGCTGACGAGAGCCTGATACAGCTGTCTCCTGAGAGACTCTGCCCGATTTTGAGCAATACAGATGTGGATGCTTGAAGCCAACCATCAGCCTATTCACAGAGACCCCAATGGAGCAGTTAGGGGAAGGACTGAAGGAGATGAAGGTGACTGATTTGGCATCAGTGGTAGGGGAGGCCCTTGTTCCTGTGAAGGCTTGATGCCCTGGTGTAGAGGAATGCTAGGCCAGTGAGGCAGGAGTGGGTGGGCACATGGGTTGGGGAGCACCCTCATAGAAGCAGGAGAAAGGAAGGAGGAAGGCATAGAAAGTTTGCATGTGAGAAACTGGGAAAGAAGATAACATTTGAAATGTAAATAAAATATCCATTTCTTGTTCTGATTTGTTTTGTTTTTGAAAGAACATCTCTGAGGATATCAGTATGAAACCGAAGGAAGCTCAAGTTAATACCAGAGAAAGAGAAAGTGCTGGAGAGTACGAGAGCCAGAAACAAATTAAACCAAAATCTTGGGTCTGCAGATGAAGCAGTATTTATAAGTTCTTGCAATGCATGTTTATATTTCATATTTCTTTTCTCATGATGGTGCTAGACTCTGTAACACCCGTGACCAGAAGGATCAGGCATTCCAACTCAGCAGCCCACTTCATCAGAACAAAACTTATTTCAAGCTACATTAGGCTTCCCAGGCAGGGCTAAAGATGATGGCACCATAATATTTGTTTCTAAAAAAATGGGAAAAAACAGCTTTTGTTCACTAGCCAGTGAACTGAGACTGCTGTATCTGGAAATCTTCAGTGAACTTCAGAGTTATGAATTAAATCCCTGTCTTCTGAATAATAAATTCATCTCTAGCTTTCTCTTTCCTTTCTGAGAAAAAAATAAGCATCTGAAATAATTTTGAAAACTCTGAGGATACGTCTACACTTTGAGAGAAGAGTGACTATCCAACTATACCACAAAAGAAATGTGGATTTTTATTGCCCACTTATATGTCTGCCCATGCTTAATTTATTTGGAAATCTTGTTACATTGTACACAGTAAAGAACATTGTGAGACTCGGTTTTAGGCATTAAGAGTTGTTTCCAAATACAAGACACAGAGGATTAAATACTCATTGGTTTTGATCTGCAAATTCCCTAGTTAAGATTGGATGCATATATGTGAGTTTACGTGTTTCCTCCTATTAGATTTTTTCAGTCATTTATGTCATTTCTCATATTTTCCTTATTTTCCATATTATGAGTTACTTATAGCTTCCTACCCATTCTGGTAGGATAGTTATGTTTCCAATTATTCAGCTATAAGTTGTTGATTGGTGTTTTGGAATTCTAGAGTTATTCTGTGAACTTCAAATTACTAAAAATGCCATGAATCAGAGGGACAGCAATTATTTCTGTCCCTTATTCCTGGGGAGAAAGAAAAAGATGCACTGATTTTTAAGATATAGCAAAGTTTATGCTTTCAAGGTACCTTGTAATCCCTGTGGACTAGTGCTTGCTCCAATAAGTAAATGTACACTATGGTGTGTTTACCTGAGATCTGAATTTGACATATTTTAAATTAGTTAAATAATTTGACAAGTATAACATTTGTTAGGATGTCCTTTATTTAATCTATATAGTATTATGACTAATGTAGGAGGAGCCAGCTCATAAGCATGAAATTACTCCTGAGTTGGTTGTCTTGGTTATTATATGAAAGTAGGTTCAGCAAGCCATGAGGACCTGACTTCCCTGATGATCACTGATGTGGAAGTGTGAGGCAAATAAACTCTTTCTTCCCTAATTCACTTAGAGTCATGATGCTTCCTCACTGCAATAGGAATCAGATTTAAGTCAGTGTGTTTGGTGTGACTTTATTTTTAAAATGTTTGCTTTTCAGATTATAATTTAATCACAGCTATACTTTTCTACCTCCCAACACACACAAAAACACGCACACACACACACACTCACACACACATGCCTTGTGTATATATGTTCATGTGTGTGTTCACAATACATAAATGTAATCCTCTCCATATGCTTAATCCTACTTGCATGTATGATTTTAGACCAACCATTTGGTACTGGCTAATCAACAAAGTGAGTCATCTTCCTGAAAAAAGACATTTCTTTTTGCTCTCATCATCCCTTAGTTATATGTGGTTCTCTGGGGTTAAAACACTGCATTTTCTCCTTTCCTTATTTTTATTTGTATTGGTGTCTTCTTGGCTCAAATTCTGTTTGAGCAAACATGCTGCAGAGACTTCATGGATGCAGGTCCTATAGTATACACAATCTCATGGCAATTTTCTTCTCTTGGTCTCTTAACCTCTATCCCCACTCCCACCCTACCACTCTTCTGCAATATATTCTGAGCTTTGGATATTGGCATGTTGTTGATGATATACAGTTGGGATAATTCTCTAAAAACTAGCAATTTACCCAGTGGTAGTCTGTGTGATGAATTTCATCTGTTCCAACTGTAAATTTCCTCGGTGAAGGAGGAGAAACTACTTATTTCAAGAAATGATGTGAACACTTGAGATTTTTTTTATCTATAGTATATGCATATGCTTAAAAATTTTTGAGCATGTAAATAAAGTAACGCATATTGGCATTCTCATATATACATAATATACTATAATATTTATATATGTAATATAATATATAATTCACTATATTATAATGAATACCTGCCTTAGCATCTTGTATAACAATGCTTATATTAAAAATTTTATGTGTGTTTAGGATAGAGTATGCTTTTTTAATATATTTATTCTACTATTGACAGAATTTGTGTATTCAAAATCGGAGTATATATATAGAGAGCTCACAATAATGGCAATATATATATATATATATTAACGATAATAGTTATATATTTATATGTATATTTCATATATATGTGGGAGTGTGTGTGTGTTTGTGTATGTGTGTGTGCACTATATAGTAAGGTATATAATTATATAATAATAGCTATATAATATTACATAAAGTTATATATAATGAATATGCAATATTGTGTAATTAGAATATGATTTTTTAATGTATTATAAAATTATATAATATATTATATATAACATATATTATACTATAACATGTATTCATTATTCTGCTGCAGAGCCTGTAAATCAAGTTCATTTCAACAGTATCACAATAAATGTGGTTTTACTTTTAATTCTATTATAAATTGCCTTTACGTTATAATGATGTAGCTGTATCATATGATATTTATATTTGTAGCATTGTAATTTCTCACGCAATTTTAAGTGTTTAACTGTACTATATCTCCACCAGCATCTGTTGTTTGTTTCTTGATGCTGGCCATTCTTACAAGGACAAGCTGAAATATCAATTTACTTTTAATTTCAATGCACATGTTATTAAAACACAAGATATTTTAAAAATATTTTTATAGAGTAAATATTTTACCCATATGTTTCTGACTAAATTTATGTTTAATTATTATCCCCCAAGTTGGGTAATATTGCCAGCCTTCTATACACTCAAATTTTAAATGCACAAATTCAGTGAGTAGTAAATTGAATACATGCAGAAAATAATACTTTATCCTAAACACACCTAAAAATATGAGTATAAAGATTGTAAACAAAATGTTAGGGAAGTTATTCATTATTTGAATTTTATAGTCTAGAAATGATTAAGCTTTCAGAAGCCATATGCAATATATGTGCAAGAGCTACATTTTTCCTTTTTTTCTCTTTATTATTGTTTTTATATTTATTTATTTATTTATTTATTTATTTATTTATTTATTTATTTATGCACTCAAAATAACCCTTCCTGATCCACATTCCTACTGTTCCACATCCCAGACCTCCTCCTCACTCCCACCTCTCCACCCCCTGTCTCCAAGAGGATATCCCCATGCTACCTACCCCACCAGAAATCTATATTACCTGGTGTTTCCAATCTCTTGAGTTTTAGGTGCATCTTCTTAGACTGAACCCAGACCCAAGAATCCTCTTTTGTATATGTGTTGGGGTCTTCATATCAGCAGGTGCATGCTGCCTGTTTAGTGATCCAGTGTCTGAGAGCTCTCAAGGCTCCAGGTTATTTGGGACTGCTGGTTCACTTTCAGGGTTTTCATCCTCCTGAGCTTTCTTCAGTTTCCCCCTAATTCAACCACAGGGGTCAGCAGCTTTTGTTGAGTGGTTGGGTGCAAATATCTACATCTGACTCTTCCATAACAGGCCTCTATTTGTGAGTGCCTCATAGCCTCAGGAATGGTTCAGGCAAGCTTGATCCCTTTTGGGGCCTGTCCCTGGACTTTCTTTTCCTCAGGCTCTTCTCCATTTCAATCTCTGCAGTTCTTTCAGACTGGAACCATTATAGGTCAGAGTTTTGACTGTGGAATAGCAACCCCATTCCTTACTTGATGCCCTGTCTTCCTGTTGATGGTGGACTGTACAAGATCACTCACTCCATTGTAGGGCATTTCAATTTTAAAACACCCACCATCTCATGAGTCCTGAAAGTCTTTCACCTCACAGGTCTATAGAGAATACTGGAGAATGCTCCCAAATTTCTGTGATTGCTTGTTTCTATTCTTTCTGCTGACCCTTGAATCTTTGGTCCTTTTCCCCCAAACAATGCCAGATCATGTTCCCACCTCAGTCTCCTTTGTCTGTCAGGTCCTTCCCTGCCTTCCACTCTTAATTGGATATTTTTGCTATTCACATTTTATATGTTATCCACTGTTTCCCCTTAGTAAAGCCATATGTCATCCCACATTCTGTGCCACTATGACAATGCTCAATCACCAACTCACTCCTGTCACCCCACTCTGCCATTCCCCTACACTTGGGCATTGAGCCTTGATTGACCAAGGGCCTCTTCTCCCAAGGATACCAGACAAGCCATCCTCTTCTATATATGCAGCTGGAGACATGGGTCTCTCTTGTGTACTCTTTACTTGGTGGTTTAGTCCCTGAAAGCACTTAAAGTTCTGGTAGGTTGATATTGTTGTTCTTTCTATGAAATGCAAAATGTTTCAGCTCCTTCATTGGGATCCCCATGCTCAGTCTTTTGATTGGTTATGAACCTCTGACTGCATTTGTCAGGCTCTGTCAGAGTCTCCCAGGAGAGAGCTATGTCAGGCTCCTGTCAGCAAGCACTTCTTGATATCTGCAATTATGTCTGGGTTTGCTGTTTTTATATGGGATGGATCCCCAGGTGTGGCAGTCTCTGGATGACCTTTCCTTCATTCTCTGCTCCACACTTTGTCACTGCATTTCATTAAGGCAGGAACAATTCTCCATTACAAATTCAAATATGAGTTGGTGGCCCCATATCACAGGGGGGCCTGGTCTAATCTCTTGATATGGTTGTATAGTTTCTCTCACCCATTTTTGAGGCATTTCAGCTAATCTTATCTAGGCTGGATCATGGGATCCTCTTGATTTCCTAGCATTTGAGCATTGCTGGAAGCTACTACCATTTCCCCATTTTTCACTGCTATACACCTCTATTCAAATTCCCAACCCTCTATATATCATCCCTGTCTCTTCCCATAACAGATCCTTTTCTGCCCCCTCTTTTTCCCTTCCCCTCCTTTGCTCCTCCCAGGTCTCTCTCACCATCTACTTTCCATGAATATTTTGCTTTTCCTTCTAAAAAGGACTGAGGCATCCACACTTTGGTTTTCCCTATATTGAGATTCATACAGTCTATGAATTCTATCTTGTATATTCCAAGCTTTTGGTATCGTATCCACTTATCAGTGAGTACATATCATGTCTTTCTTTTGTAAATTGTTTACCTCACTCAGCAGGATATTTTCTAGTTCCATCCATTTGTCTAAGAATTCCATGCAGTCATTTTTTAATAGCTGAGTAATACTCAATTTTATAAACATATAATGTTTTTTGTATCCATTCCTTTGTTGAATGACATCTGGGTTCTTTCAAGCTTATGACTATTATAAATAAGGCTGCAATGAACACAGTAGAACATGTGTCCTTCTTAGACTTTGGCTCATGATTTGAGTATATGGCCAGGAGTGGTATAGCTGGGTACTCTGGTAGAACTATATCCAGTTATCTGATCAACCAACAGACTGATTTCCAGATTGGTTGGACCAACTTGCAGTTCTACTATCAATGAAGGATTGTTTCTTTTTCTCTACATCCTTCCTAGCATATGCTGTCACCTGAATTTTTTAATCTTAGCCATTCTGACTGGTGTGAGGTGGAAATCTCAGGGTTGTTTTGACTTGCATTTCTCTGATGCCTAAGGATGTTGAACATATTTTTTAGGCACTTCTTGGCCATTCAGCAATCCTCACTGTGACTCCTTTGTTTAGTTTTGTACCCCATTTTAGTATGGTTATTTGGTTCTCTAGAGTTTAACTTCTTGAGTTCTCTGGAGACATTCAATAATAGCTCTCTATCAGATGAAGGACTGGTAAAATCTTCCAAATCTGTTGGTTGCTGTTTTTTTCTTCAGTCCACATCCATCACCTTACCAAAGCTTAGTAATGTTATGAGGTCCCAATTGTCTGTTCTTGATCATAGAGTATAAGCCAGTGGTGTTCTTTTGAGAAAATTTCTCCATGTGTGTGTGTGTGTGTGTGTGTGTGTTAAGGTTCTTCCCCACTTTCTCTTCCATTAATTTCAGTGTATCTGGTTTTGGGTGTTCTTGATACATTTGTACTTCATCTTTATACAAGAACAAAAGAATGGATCTATTTGCATTCTTTTCCATGCTGATCTCCAGTTGAACCAGCACCATTTTTGAAAATGCTCCTTTTTTCCCCACTGGATGGTTTTATGTCCTTTCTCAAAGACCAAGTGAACATAGGTGTGTATGTTCATTTCTGGGTCTTTTTTTCTATTTCATTGATCTAGCTTCCTGTCTCTGTACCTATACCATGCAGTTAATCACTATTGCTCAGTATTACAGCTTGAGGTCAGTGAGGGTGATTTTTCCCAGTGTGTGTGTGTGTGTGTGTGTGTGTGTATGTGTGTGTGTGTGTGTGTGTTTTAATTGTTGAGAATAGTTTTTGCTATCCTGGGTTTTTTATTATTTCAAATAAACTCGCAAAATTGCTTTTTCTAACTCTATGAAGGATTGAGTTGGAGTTTTGGTGGGAATTGCATTGAATTTGTAGGTTGCTTTTGGCTAGGTGGTCATATTTACTCTATTGATCCTGATAATACATGAGCATTGGAGATCTTTTCATTTTCTGATTAACTTCCTCATTTTCTTTCTTCAGAGACTCGAAGTTCTCATCATACAGATCTTTCACTTGCTTGGTTAGAGTCATACCAATGTGTCCTGTTCTTTGTGACTATTGTGGTGAATGTTCTTTCCCTAATTTCTTTCTCTGGCTGTTTATCATTTGAATAAAGAAAGGCTACTGATTTGTTTAATTTAATTTGATATCCAGCAACTTTACTGAAGTTATCAGATTTATGAGTTCTCTGGTGGAATTTTGGGGGTCACTTAAATAGACTACCATATCTTCTCCACATAGTGATATTTTGACGTCTCCTCTTTCTATTTGTATCCCTTTGGCTTTATTTTGTTGTCTAATCCCTTTGATAATGACTAGGTAGGAAAATGTGGGCAGTCTTGTCTATTCCATGAGTTTAGTGGGATTCCTTCCAGTTTCTCACGATTTAGTTTGATGTTGGCTACATCTTTGCTGTATATTATTTTTACTATGTGTAGGTTTGGGCCTTGAACTCTTTAACTTTCTAAGACTTTTACAATGTAGGGAGGCTAGATTTTGTCAAATTGTTTTTCTTAAAATTATTGAGGATTCTTATACCCTGGTGTGTTAGTATCTAGAGACCAATTATTTGCTGAAAGAGAAATACTCTACTTGGTTGCTTCTTCAATCTTTTTTCTCTACACTCATTATATTGAAAGCTTTTATATTTATTTATAGTTCTTCATCCTCCCCACATTTTTTCTTTTGCCCTCCACACTTTCAGTTTTAGCTATGGAAAACTTCTATATGGTAATTTTCATTTATTATATATTTGTAAGTTACATGTTATTATGATGCACATCCATTTCTTAGTGTCCTGACAAAACCTGATATTGTCCTTGGCTGCTAATTGCAAATTCTGAGTATGTTCCATTATATTCAATTTCTATTTAAATGAATCCTCATTGTCTTTTATTGTAAGTGGAAGTTTGATGGTTATTGCATGTTTCTCTAAATACTAGCATTTTGAAAGACATGCTTTAAGATGCCTAAAATGTATTATCTTCTCAAGAGGAGTTATGTACTTTGTTTTGATAGACAGATTAAATTATTACATGCAAATTCCCTAGATATTCTAAAACTTGGCTTCATTGCATTTTAGATGTTTTATTCCAATATTGTCATTATATTGATGTGTAATAGTTACCTGAATGCTTTGTAGAGTTCAGAAAATGATATCTCAAACTACTGTGAAATGAATAAGACAGAAGTTTCTCAGAAGCATGAAGGTTACTCTGATATACCTTCAATATTCTGTGTGAGATGCATTCATAAATAAATGTTCGGATTTATGATTACTAAATGTAGGTCATGAAGCCTTCATTTTCAGGATTTTAAGATGAACTCTGTTTGAAAGGAATGTAATGATGTTTCTCAGCAACACCTTATTCTAGGTAAATCAGAGAAGAGTTTTTATGAATTGCTGAACTTCTTCAGTTATGATTGTCATATTTTTTTCCAATCACACTCATACATGGATATACTTTTAATGATATCTAAGCATAGAAGTAGACATTTTCTATGATTTTGAAAATTATACTTTCAGAATGTCATTGTGCTATAAAAAACTTATCATATATTGTTTACCACTTTAGAGGTGGTCAAACTTAAACAAGTGAAGCCAATAAATAAGGGAAAGTAAATTCTCATATAATAGCCAACTTTATTTAGAGCATCAAACAACCTATACTCTGAGGGTTAAGAGGAGTAACACAAGTCCAGTGTACAATCACAAGGACAAACTTTCTATGGTAGAAGCATGTAACAAAAGCTTTTTTTATTTTATATAGAGGTATATAAACAAATAACAATAACCAGTTGTAAGGAATAATGTAAAATAAACTCACAAGATATTTCTTCTCTATCTGATTGGCATAAAATTTCAATGCAAAGATGATTTCATGGTTTTGAAAAAAAAATGAGCCCACAAGACACTTGTCTAATTTTCTTAAAATTTTCTCACAAGAGCTCAGAATACTTTTCTCATAACTCTATCTAGGATACAGAAATGGTTGAGAAAATCACCATAAATGAGACAAAAAGGCAATCTACAGATTGGAAATATATTTTTACAAACCCTTCATATGATAGAGAATTAATATCCACAAAGGACTCAAGAAGTTAGACTTCATAGAACTGAATATTGCTATTTTTTTTAAAAAAATGGAGTACAGAGCTAAATTGAAAATTCTAAACTGAAGAATCTAATTGCCAAGAATCACTCAAATAAATGGTCAACATCCTTAGTCATCAGGTTAATGTCAGTCAAAACCACCCTCAGATTCTACCATACACCAGTGAGAATGGCTAAGATCAAAATCTCAGGTAACTGCATTTGCTGGCAAGGATGTGAAGAAAGAGAAACACTCCTTCACTGTTGGTGGGATAGCAAGCTGGTACAACTGCTCTGAAAATCAGACTGATATTTTCTCAGAAATGTGGAAATAGTCCTATCCGAGGACCCAGCTATGCCTCTCCTGGCCATATACACAAAAGAGGCTCCAACATATAACAAGGACATGCTCCACTATGTTCACAGCAGCCTTATTTGTGATAACCAGAAGCTGGAAAGATTCTAGATTTCCTCAACAGAGGAATAGATGCAGAAAGTGTGTACTATGGATTACTACTCAGCTACTAAAAATGACTTCATAAAATTCTTAGGCAAATGGATAGAACCAGAAAATATCATTCTGAGTGAGGGAACCCAGCCATAAAAACACACATGGTGTGAAGTCATTGATAAGTAGATATTAGCAAAAATAAGCTCAGAATATACAAAATACAACCCACAGACCACATGGAAACAAGAAGAAAGAAGATCACAGCAGATGCTACAGTCCTACTCATAAGGGGATAGAAAATCATCTATGGGAAGTAGAGGGAGAGAGATCTGGGAGTGAAAGGAAGAAAAATGACAGACGGGGTCAGTTCAGATACGGGAGGGGATGGGGAAAAAGAACAGAGGTTTAGGAATATTAAAATAGGTGTGTAGCAGTGGGAGAAGGGGAACTGGGGGTAGCCACTAGAAAGTCCTAGATGCCAAGGACCCAAGAGGTTCCCAAGAACCATCAGGGAAGGCAAAGTACCCAACAAAAGGGAGATAGAACCTGTAT
This sequence comes from Micromys minutus, assembly GCF_963924665.1. NCBI lineage: Eukaryota > Metazoa > Chordata > Mammalia > Rodentia > Muridae > Micromys > Micromys minutus. The sequence continues at coordinate 8,718,047 of NC_137952.1, forward strand.
AGACCATTTCCAGTTGATAGGCACATACCCCAGTTGAGGGATTGGGGCATCACAAAAATATTAACCCAGAATTCCTCCTGTCAAGAGGAAATGCAGGGGGGATTAGAAACATAAGGAAAAGTCATTCAGAGACTGCCCCAAACCCTGACACTACTGCTAATGCTAAGAAGGGCTTGCTGACAGAAGCCTGGTATAGCTGTCTCCTGAGAGTCTGTGCCAGAGGTAGACCAATAGAGATGAGAATGTACACAGCTAAATACCTGACTGAGTGTGGGACACTCAATGGAGAAGTGTTGCAATATCCTCTTCAAACCAGTTAAACCCATTCAATGAAAACACTACTCAGTAATTAGAAACACAAGCTATATTGGGCAAATTTACCACTACACTGCCTATTCCCCTTCTATGAGATTTCATATAACTTGCTATTTTTCCAGGCCTTCTGTACCTGTTACTTCTCCTCCTTCTCTCCTTTACTCCATTTTCACTCCCTGACTCATCCTTTTCTGTTTCCTTCTCTTTTTCCCACCTCCTCTCCTTGTCCAATCATGTATTAACACAAGTCTACAGAGAAGTACAGGCCAGGACTGTAGGAGCTAAAGGAGTTTGCAACCCTATAAAAAGAACAATAACATCAACCAACCAGAACCCCCAAATCTCCCAGGAACTAAATCACTAACCAAAGAGTACACACGGGGTGGGGGTAGAGAAAGCATGGTGGGGGAGCAGAGATTACCCATTACTCCAGCTGGATATGTAGCAGTGGATTGCCTTATCTGGCATCACTGGAAAGGTATCCCCATGGTCCTGTAGAGGGTCAATGACCAAGTGTTGGGGAATGCTAGGGCGATGAGGAAGGAGTGGGTAGGCAGGTAGGGGAGCACCCTCATAGAGGCAGAGGTTGGGAAGAGGTGATAGGGGTCTTGTGGAGGGGACACTAGGAAGGTGGGTAACATTTGCAATGTAAATAAATAAAATAACCAATAAAAATGAAAAATAAATAAATAAATAACACAGATAGGAACCGTTCCCTTAAAGGTGTACTCAACATAAATGCTGTTTTGGCACAGTATTCAAGGGCTGCATTCCATGACTATCTAAGGCGCTTTCACTGGGAAGGAAGAAACACTGAGTGGGGCAAAGTTGCTCTTCTGAAATCCACTTGGTATAGTCCAAATAAAACAGAAGTCACTTTCTTTCACCATAGTGTTAACAGCTCGGAACTTAGCTACTTTTCCATTTTAGTGTCAGCGTGTGCTCTTGAAGCTCCTGCCCTAAATGTAGCCACCACACTATTTCCATTTCTCTATTGCTAAGTATCTATTACCTATTTGTAGCAGGACTTTATATAGCAAAAGACAACCCCTCTGCTCATAATGGACAGCGAGACAACAGATCATTGAGAAAGAAGAGAAGGCTTGTATTGAGTCTCTCCTCCTTTATTTTTTCAAGTTCAGGATACCCAGGGTGGCTGTAATTTGAGATGTTGTGGATGAATTTAATTGTCATTTAATGTATAAATATCTTTTATCAGGTGAATTATAAACATGATATAAATATAAGGACTGTTAGCAGCCTGTGTATAATCAAGAAGAGGGATTCAATATATGTCTAGTATTATTGATCATAAAAAATGAGAGAATACCTTGTAAAGAAACCCATATAATTAGTATTTCTACTATCATGTAGAATGTAAGTTTATGTTTGCCTTTGTATTAGCTATTTTTAATTTACATTTCAAATCTACATTTCCCTCCTGCTTCTATGAGGGTGCCCCTCTACTCACCTACACACTCCCTTCCACATGCCACAGCTGGATTCCCCTACACTGGAGCATTGAGCCTTCACAGAACCTAGGGACTCTCTCCTCCCACTTAATGTAGATGAGGCCGTCCTCTGCTTCCTGTGCTGCTGGGGCTATGGGTTACTCCATACACAACTCTTTGGTTGGTGGTTCATCTACATCTCCATCATGTTGCCTTTTAATAAGAACACAAATGTTATGGTATCCCATGCAATTAAGAAGTAGTTCAGCTCCTAAGTTGAGGAAAACACAGTCCTTTATCCAGCTGAATTAATGAGTCTATATAGAATCCCACAACACAGTAGTAAGCACTGAACATTGTTAAAGTAACAGGAGCTGGATTCATTCAATCTATTTGTTGAACTAAAGAAGAAGAAGGAGTTAAACACAAATACATATGCTTAGTGGCCATTGATACAAATGTCAAAACAGTTAACACAAGCAGAAAGAGATTCTCAAGGTACATAAGGTTTTGGATGTTTCATAGAATAACTTCTCACTTGTTGAATAGGACATTAACTTGGCCTTATGTGGGCAGACTTGAGTTCTGATAATAGATGCTTGATATTTCCTTTAGCTCTTTAAATGAAGTTTTGCTTTCTGGTGATTTTTATGGTCTCCTTTCCTTCACAATTGTCCTAGATGTCCTGGGGTTGAGTAACTAAGTGAAAACAGTTTTATTTCAGCACATCCATCTGCAATTAACAAAGTATAGTACTATCTACCAACTCCCAATTTTATTCTCCAGAAGAAAAAGAAAAAACAAATCAGTCATATCAGTCTTCTTATTTATGTCTTTAGTAAAACAAGAGATGGTAGAGGGTACAGGGTTGGGAGTGTATTTCTGGGAATAATGCTACAACATAAGCAGAATTTGAAACAATGTTTCAGGGACCATGAATTAATCATAGAAATGAATTCAAAGAACCAGTACCACTTATTTGACTGAGAACAAAGGACTGATAGGTTGATGAGTATCTGGACTATGAATCCCTCCTATAGACTTACATGAACCATCAATAAAACAAGTATCTGTCTGTGGAATGAGGGAAGGTTACACATTACTTGTAATAACCAATTCAGATCATATAAGAAAAATCCCATAGTTTACCAACTGGATAATGATTCCATACATTATACAGTAACTTGCAAATAAAACTTGAAAATCCCTAGAGATCTGTAATCACCTTCTAAACTGATTGTAAGTTAATCTTAATATAATACAACAAAAAGCAAATATGTAGTTATTTACATTGTTTTATCTGTATATTTACTAATTGACCAAGAGGAGTAAGGAAAGCATTGACATTTTTTGCCCTTTAGGATGTAAAAAAATCTATCCCAAAGCTTCATCCTCTTGTGCTATAATACTTGGAACAGGCAATCTAAAAGGAAAAGTAATAAATTCCCAAATAGTCCTTTAGTCTAGATTCCAATAAATTTAGTTCTCCTCCCGCCCCAGAGATCATATACAAAGGCTAGCCAATGTCTTCTGTTCTGCAGTTTTAAATAGATGGGTTCTTACATCAATTTTGCTAAAATTGCAATGTAAATACTAATCATGCATCTTAAGGTCAAAAGAAATTAGTAAATAAATTCTCTTCTTCGGGTGTTCCTTAACTTGACTAGATTGTACATAGCATTTGCGTAGCCTCTCTTAAATACTCATCAAAGAGTGGACAGAATTTAAGACTATATTTATTCTCAAATTTCTCACCCAAACGCTTCAGGCTCATTTGTAAAAATTGGAGCATACATATTTAAAGGGGATCTAGTGTAAAAGCCCAGTGTGTAATCATCTATAAAATTTTTAGTGCAGTTTTTATAACTGTGGAAAAAAAATCTTCTTTTTTGCTTCTTTAAAAGTTTCAATATTTGACCATCCATTTTGCATCTATTTAAGGAACTAGCCATCTCTTCCCCACAATTAATATTATCTTTATATAAACATAGTATAGCAGTCTTAATATTGCCTAAGTGTCCCAGAATTTAATTGTGTTGTCTTCCCCTTGCTTGTATATGTGTTCCTCTCAATAGCTACTTCAATGAGTTTTGCATTCCCCTTTTCTGGTAAATAACTACATTTCTGTTTCTTCATTGTATCAGGAAACAAAAATCCTGCACCAACTCCTCACTGTGTAAGTGTTACTAGGAAATATAATTATTCTCTGCAGTTCATTTGAATTTTCCCTCAAGGCTTTAACATGTTGTGATATTTTAAAAAGAAATAGTTTTGCTCAAAATTAGGAATATAAAGAAACCAATGCTTATTTAGTGGAGACATTTCCTTCTTTTCTTGCTCACGTTTGTTGAGTATGTTTTAATAAACTAAAATGTGATACTAAATTAATTACTGGTCTCTAATTTTATGAGATATTTAGATATTAAATATAAGTATTTGATAAATAAAATAAGCATTTATATATTTTTAAACTTTATAAATAAACTCTGATTTGCCTCATTTCTAGCTATCTCTTTCTGCCAACTCTAGCCATATTCTCTGACACCCTTCTTGAATACATAATTGCTACTCTTGTGAGTATTTGTGCTACAGCTACATGCATATAAATATAAGCATAAATACATAAACATATGTATAAACATAAATCTATTATAAATATGCAATATATGCCCATGTGTGAATGTGTTTCTGAAACCTCATTTATTGTAAGAATATAACACCTACTTGTTTATTAATACATATGAGAGAAAAATGTGTGTGCATGTCAACCTGCTGAGCACACATTTTTCCGCATTTCTGTATATCGTTAGTTCTGGCCAATTTGAATTAGAAAACATATCAGGTAGCTCGTCTCTTCACAAAACTCTGTCTCCTTCCATCAGAAGCTACTTATTGTCTGTAATTCTGCATCTAGTCAGCTTTCTTTCTTCTTTTTTTTTGATCTTTATTCATCAAATTGACATGTCAACTGATGTAGTCACTGTGTATGTAGGTCTTGTTCAAACAAGCACATTGCTGAGATTTCATGTGAGAAGCATTACTGTCTTGTCTAGAAGACAATACCCATTTGTAAATGCCATAGGCCTCTGCCAATGTGCAACTTTCTTCCTAAGTGTGCTGAAAGTTTTCAGAGCCTGAGCTAAACAACCTATGGTTGTTTTTTTTTTTTTCATAAGTAAACTACATGGAAAGGCACCCTTCTTTCTTTTGAGCTCCCTACAAGTTGTTCAGTATCCTATATTTTCCCAAATTTTGTGAGCTATTACCCATGCTGCATGATATTGTTTTGGTGATTGATTCGGTTGTTTTTAAGAGCCTAAATGTAAGGCTCTTAAAAGTAATAAATGCCTCTAATAAAACTTCACTTATTCACCAAGTGAGTTTTCGGTGGTATTCTTACTTTGGTCTGTCACTGTTCTCTACATGATGTGAACAGATATTTGTTTCTTCCCAGGAACAGTATTACATAATGTTCTCCAAATTACATGATTTCCCAGTTTTCATTTCTTTTACATTTCTTATGTTCATAAGTATTAATTTCCATCTGGAATATTGTCCTTTGTAAATTCCTAAAAATGTAGAATGAGTGACTGTGGCCTGCCCATCTTTTAGATGAAAACAGAGTAGAACATAGAGTTGGATGAAGACTGATCACTGAATAATCCCTGGCCTTATAATCTTACTGTTTGTGCTTTCATAAGCCCTGGTTTCTTTTTTCCTTTAACTCTCTGTGCTTCGGTGAGCACTGTACTTTTTTTTTTTTATAACTCTATGTGCTTTATTAAGTGACAAAACATAACTATTTCTTACTGTTCTATCCTTTAATGTGTGCTGAGATGTAACAAAGTGTAGCTTTGAACAGAATATACACTGTTCTCTTACCTGTAACTCTTTTTTACTTTTTCTTTAGTGTGCTGTGGTTTCTTATTTTTTGTGTGTGTGTGCTTAAATAATCACTGATTTGCAATTCTGAAACTTTCTTATTATCTGTGCTTAAAGTAAGTGCTGCTTTCTCTCCCCTCTGTCTCACAAACCTCTAACTGGCTTGGAGAGAAGTTTGGAACTCATTAACTCTTTGTGAACAAGAGGGAAAATGAAAGGGAAGAAAGAAGTCACTTGCACAGACAACACACACACGTGTGCGCACACATGCACACACACACACACACACACACACCTTATGAAGAAGAAATGACATCACCTTTCTTTATTGATTTCATCCTTTTATAAATTTTATACAAGATTTTCTTTACTTAATAAAAAATTATGTCCTAAATAAAGTGTTAAATAAAGAAGGAGTAAGAAAAGTACATCAAGAACAAGTCCAATGCAGTGTTTCATTCTGTAAGCTCATTATAAACTCAAAGCAAGAGTTTTAAATAGCCTCACTTTTTCATAGTGCACACCTGTGCCTAAATTCTTGGACGTGGATATTTTTCCTTGAACACAAATTTGTCTCAAGCTTATATCTCATTTCTAATGTAATTATGAAAGCTCATTTTATTTTATATTGTGCAGTCTTTACTTACTATTTATAAGGAGTGGACACATTTCCTTCTTGATTCTAATTGTATTAAATTTTCTTACAAAAAAAAAAACTAAAACCATGTATTAAAACTTTTGTCCTAAAGTTATGTGAAGCAAATCAGGAAGTCTGTGAAACAATTAATTTATCTAAACAGCATTAATTACTGAGACTTTATCTTCATGTGTATCTGCAGAAAATTTGCTCAATAGGATAGACTAATGACCAGAAATCCATAGGCTACATGATAATGACAGCAAAAGCAGATCGGTTGTAAGAAGCAATCTTTTCTTCTTTTTTATTTTTTCTTTATTAGATATTCTCTGTATTTACATTTTAAATGTTTCCCCCTTTCCCCACTCTGCTTCCGCACCTTTCCCCTTCCACTTGTCACCTTGAAGGTGCACTTGCTCCTAATCACGCTCTCCACCTCAGTGACTTGGCCTTCCCCTACATTGGGAAAACAATATGCCCTCACTGTACCAAAGGCCTCTTCTCACATTGATGCCAGATACTGCTATCATGTGCTACATATGCAACTGGAGTCAGAGCAATCCTAAGAGAAGTCTTTTGGAACTGTGCCTTTCAAAGCTCATCCATGTTAGAGCATGCAAAATGGTGGAACACCTCCTCTCTTAACTTTAACATCCAGCCAGCCTCCACCTCTCTCATGTGGCTAAACACCCCCCCACACACACACACATACATACTTAACCAGATCAGAGAGATGCTTCCGCCCACACCTGATTGGAATACATGCATAGATTCAGAGCCAACCACTGGGTGGAATAGTGGGAGGAAGCATACTATACTTCAAGGAAAAAAATCAAGATTAAGATAAACAGTACCCCGAGCAGTACCCCGAGCAGTACCCCGAGATAATTGGTAACAACACAGATACAAAAAGGCATTGTGCTTACACTTCTATTTTCTTCTTGTAATTTTTACTGTTGCTCTGTGTTCTACTAGAGTGTTTTCAAAATTTAGTCCTATCTTGAATACAAATACATATCTTTAGCAATAAAAAGGTAACCTTAGTTTTTAGGGGTTATGAGACAGTTAATATGGTTTATATGACACTTACTTAACTTTGGTACAAAGTATTTTTCTAGAAAATTGTCCATTTCATTCAGATTTTCCAATTTTATTGAGTATAGGTTTTTGTAATAGGATCTGATGATCTTTTGATTTTTCTCTGTTTCTGTTGTTATGTCTCCCTTATCATTTCTGATTTTGTTAATTTGGAACTATTACTGTGCCTTCTCATTAATGTGGCTAGGATTTTGTCACTTTTGTTGATTTTTTTTAAAGAACCAGCTCCTGGTTTGTTAATTCTTCATATAGTTCTTTTTATTTCTACTAGATTGACTTCCAACCTGAGTTTGATTATTTCCTGTCTTCAACTCTGCTTGGTTGTATTTGATTCTTTTTGTACTCAAACTTTCAGGTATGCTATCAAGCTGCTAGTGTATGACATTTCCAGTTTCTTTTTGGAGGCACCCAGACCTATGAGTTTTTGTCTTAGCACTGCTTTCATTGTGTCCCATAAGTTTTGGTATATTGTTCCTTCATGTTGATTAAATTTTCAAAGGTCTTTAATTTGTTTCTTTGTTTTCTCCTTGACCAAGTTATTATTGAGTAGAGTCATTCAAATTCCATGTGTATATGGCCTTTATGTTGTTTATTATGTTATTGAAGACATGTCTTAGTCTATGGTCCTCATACAATTGCAAAGCTTCATTTACCAAACAACATTGTCAATAGGACAAAACAGCAACCAAAAGATTGGGAAAAAATGTTTACCAATCCCACATCAGATAAATGGCCAATACCCAATATTTACAAAGAACTCAAGAAATTAGACTCTTGAGAATCAAGTAACTCTATCAAAAATGGGGAAATAGAGTCAGAACCCCCCCAAAAAAAAGATTTTCAACTGAAAAATATGGAGTGTCTGTGAAGCACATAAAGAAATGTTCAATATCTCTAGTCATCAGGGAAATGTAAATCAAAATAACCCCGAGATTTCACCTCACACCAGTCAGACACTCCTCCACTTTTGCTGGGATTGTAAGCTGGTACAACTACTCTGGAAATCAGTCTGGCTCTTCCTCAGAAAATTGGATATAGTACTACCTGAAGACCCATCTATACCACTCCTGGTAATATACCCGAAAGAAGCTCCAAAATCTAACAAGATCACATGTTCCACCATGTTCTTAGTGGCCTTGTTTGTAATAGCCAGAAGGTAGAAAAAAAACAATAAAATTCTTAGATGAATGAATAGAACTAGGAAATATTATCCTGAGTGAGGTAATGCAATCAGAAAAAAACACATATGGTATGCACTCATTGACAAGTATATAATAGCCCAAAAGCTCAGTTACCCAAGATACAATTCACAGACCACATGAAACTCAAGAAATTGGAAGAACAAAGAGGTGATGCTTCAGTACTTCTTAGAAGGGGAAACAAAATATTCACAGGATGAAATACAGAGACAATGTTTGGAGCAGCAACTGAAGAAAAGGCCATCCATAGACTGCCCAACCAAGGAATCTAGCCCATATACTGTCACCAAACTCAGACAATACTGTGGATGCCAGAAGTTTATGCTGGCAGGGGCCTTATACAGCCATCTCCTCAGAGGCTCCGACAGAGCCTGAGCAATACAGAGTCATATGCTTTCAACCAATCATTGTACTGAAAACAGGGTCTCCAATGGATGAGTTATAAAAAGGACTTAGGATCTGAAGGGGTTTGCAACCCCACAGGAAGAACAGCAACCAACCTGGCAACCCAGAGTTCCCATAGACTAGACCACCATCTAAAGAGTATGTATAGAAAGACCCATGACTCCAGCAACATACGAAAGATATGAAAGCCTTATCAAGCATCAATGTAGGAAAGGCCTTTGGCTGTGAAAGTTCTGTACCCCAGTGTAGAGAAATGCAAGAGCAGAAAGATGGGGGATGTAAGATAACCCTCTCATAGAGGCAGTAAGAGGGAGGATGGGAAAGGGGTATTGCAGAGGGGAAACCAGGAAAGGGATAACATTTGAAATGTAAGTAAAGAAAATATGCAATAAAAAAGTAATATTAAAGCAACATTTTAATAATATTCTCTCAAAATGAAAAATATTTCCCACTTAAATGTAATTTGAATTTCAAATTTCTCTTCTCTCCTAAACTGAATTTCATACATAATTAAGGATCTTAACATTAAAAGAAAATTTCAGGAGAAATAGTTTAATACGTGAGCATGTTCACACTTTTAAATGCAATCAGTCCTTATCATGTGAGGAAACTTCTTGGTGTGGTGGAAAGCAATTTTTCAGTCCTATTTTATATGCATTACTAAAGGAAGAGAAGCTTTGGGAGAATCATTTTGGAGACCAATCACCTTATTAAGGGCATTTACCTTTCAAGAAATAAAGAGAACTTGATGGGTATGTTTATGATTCATTTATCTGAATTGTCATCTATTGATCTATTATTTAGTTGTTGATTCATTATTTATGACAAACAGATGAAGCTACCAGGTTGGCAGATCTAAACATGGGATTAGAACGTCAGTTGGCTATGGCCTAGTAGTGAAACTCTGGAATTGTTGACTTCAAATTGTAGTAGTACCCATTTATGTTGAACTTATTCTATTATTTTTATGAACCTTCCTTCCTCAATCTCTTTCTCCCTTTTATACTACCTATACATCCACTCTCTCGTTGCCTCTAAATTTCCCTTCTTTCCTTACTTTCGTTTTTATTTTCCTTCTTTTTCTTCATTCATTCTTTATTTTCTTCTATATTTTTTTTTTCTTTTTACATTACTGAGGGCTGGCTCAGATTAACCATATTTATATATGCTAGATAAATTCTCTAACATTGAGCTATTCCCCTACCTCTTATTTTATGGCTGTGGTTGTTGTAAGCCTTTTATCTGTGTAATACAAAACACAGAACTTTGTACTCATCAGTAAACATTCTACCATGGACCTACAATCTAAGTGACCTCTATTTTTAAAGCTCTTCAATGATTAAGAATAATGACAGAAAACAAGAAATTCTATATGTCTTTCAAGCCTAAGCTCTTCTAGGAAGATATTTACATATTGTGGTTTTGAGGCTAAATGCAGTTTTATTTAGTTAAAAATGAGACTTTTCTTTCTTGCATATAACTTAACGCACGAGTTATGTAACTCTCATTTAAACCAGATAATGACTTTACTTTGAATCAGCTTTTACTTCCTCCAATATAACTTAGGAAAGTGTAACAAACAATCTCAATTTAAAAAAGGTTAACAAAAAACCAGAAGTTTTATTTTATCTTATTTTTTTTTCAAAACTCAACAACAGTTTCCTCAAAAGGAAAATATGCTTCAATGCCTCACTCAGTAGAGGCAGCTCTCTCAAATTCTGACCTGAGCATCCATTGGTGTCACTCAACCTCCAGGACCTTGCTCTGCATTATCTTAATGAAAGTAAGATTTCTACTGCTCCTTGAATGCTGTGTGTGTGTGTGTGTGTGTGTGTGTGTGTGTGTGTGTGTGTGTGTATGTGTGTGTGCATGCATGCATGCATGCGTGTGCACAATATATCATAATAAAATGATAATTTCCCCCAATAGTCAAGGGCACTTTAGCAATGCTCTTCTATAACTTTTTTTTCTCTTTTACTTTTTATTATATTTACTTGTTGTAGTTCAGTCTATACCCCATCGCAATGTGCTCTCAGAGAGTTCCTCATTCCATTTCTTCTCCCCATGTCTCCAAGAGGATGTCCACACTCCCACCTCTCACCCCTGCCAGGCCTCAGCATTCCCTGGGGCCTCAGGTTTTTCCAGAGCTAGGCACTTCTTTAACTGAGGCTAGATCAGGAAGTCCTCTGTGGTTTATGTCTCAGGGGCTTCTGCCGAGCTAGTGTTTGCTGTCTGATCAGTGGCTCAGTGTCTGAGAGTTTCCAGAAGTCCAGGTTTGTTGAGACTGCCGGTCTTCCTGTGGGGTAGCTCTCTTCCTCAGCTTCTTATAGCCTTACCCCAATTCAACCATGGCAATCCCTCTGTCTCAGTCTCCTTTGTTCGACCTCTCACTATGCTAGGCTACTGTATGTAATCACACCACAACATCAGTAACAGTATCAGGCCTTGGACCTTCCCTTTGAGATGGATAAAAAGTTGGGCCAGTCACTGAACCTGCATCCATTTGGTCTCTTCTACATTTCTGTCCTTGCATTTTTTTCAGACAGGAACATTCTGGGTCAGAGTTTTTGACTGTGACGGCAACCCTATCACTCCACTTGATGTCTTGTCTTTTAACTCTAGAAAGACTCTACAAGTTTTCTTTTCCACTTTACTCTCACCTCCAAAGTCTCAGGTACATTATGGAGGAATCCCCTACTTCCCCCCAGCCCATGGTTACATATGTGCATTAATTCTGATGGCCTGGCTACAGTTTTAGAGTCACAGATACATCCCGTTTTATGGATCTGGCCTTTAAAAAAAAGATTAGAAATATATTCAGTGCTTCACAAATGTGCTTATTATAATTTCAAAATAATATACTAATCTTCTGTGTTATTGTGATTTTAAGTATGATATGTTTACAAATCCTCAAGTGACTAGATTTTAGCAAATTATTGCATAACAAGGAAAGAAACAGGCCACTCTATTTCTACCAAACTGTATCAGAGACCTCTTGTATTTTCTACTGTGTGCTAACTCTGTGTTCAATTCAAACTTTGTTAACAATTTTCTTTTAGTGCCATTTTTTTCATTACAGTCAGACAAACGCTTGTCTATTCCACACTAGTTAATAATGTTGTGCATCTGCTAACTAAATATTTGGATCCATATCAGAACCACTTATGGCTCCATAGATGACAACGGTATTACTCATATTTAGAGTGGGTCATTTCTAACTTGAGTGAAAAGACTATTGTAGTATTCAGCACTGCAGGTTATAGATTATATTTCAGATACACATGCTGAGCAGTGTCACTTGGCTGTGAATAAAGATAATTTAAATGCCAATAAATAATAAGAAAGAAATAAAAGAAAAGACAGAAAGAAGGCAGAATGGAAAGAAAGAAACAAAGGAAGAAGGAAAGAGGATGGAGAGAGATGAAAGGAGGGAGAGAGGAAAAGAGTGATAAAAGCAGTATACAAAGAGAGAAAATAATTCATTAGAAGTTTATCCACTTTTATTTAATTCACAATTACATATATACATATATATATATATATTTCAGCAAGTTCAGCTCCTAGCATTGCCATCTTCTTTACCTTTTCCTTTTGTGTATGTCTTCAATTGTATTTAATTATAGTTACTTCCAGGATACTAATGCTTATGATTCATCTATTTAAGATCAACTTAGTTGTGCCTACACTTCTGAAAAATATGTCTCCCTCTTGAAGCAACTATTAACAAAGTAGATTTTTCCTCTCCTATCCAAGATGTGTTGTTAACAGTCTGTCTTAATCAAGTAATAATGTGTGTTTATGAGCCTAATAAACATGTTATATCCAGAACAGCCCATGCCTGTGCACTCTTTCCATAGTCAAGCTCTTTCCCTGTTTCTGTATCTCCTTCTTTTTATCCAGTAATTATCTCTGTACTTGCCATCATCAGATTCTCTGATGAAGGGGAAGAATAAGATGAATACAATTCTACATCCTATAATACATTTTTTTCTGGTAACAGCAAAGTTAATATTTTATTATGTTTGTACATGAAGAGTATCATTATGCACTTGTTGAGTTAAACATATGAGCTGGATTGTAGCCTCTGCCACATATGTAGCAGATGAATGTCATGTCTGGACTCAATGGAAAAAGATGTGCTTGGACCTGTGGAGGCTTTTTGCCAGAAAGAAGGGGGATGTGAGAAGAGTCAGGAGGGAATGGGTGGCTAGGTGGAGGAGCACACATTTAGATAGAAAAAAGGAGGTAAATGGAGTGGGAGGATCAGAAAGGGGAACCAGGAAGGGGGACAACATGTTAAACATTAATGTATAACACAGTTAATTAAAAAGGGGCTACAAAAATAAAATTTTAGTTATTTTTTCTAGTAATTCTCTTCTTGTTTATTCTAGTATTTTTTCTGTTCTTCTGCCTATTTAATTTTTCATACATTTAAAATCTTATAAATCCAAACCTCTAATCATCTTCTACAATAACTTTTCGTAATATTGACACATAGTTGATGGCTTACCTGCATATTTGAAAATCAGCTTTAAAATTTTCATTTGGATCTTCCTTTTTTGGTACATTTATTGTATAATTTATCAAATTACGATTCTGTATACTTAATTGACTATTAATTTCTCTATTACTCTGATATATTTACTTACGTATTTGTAGTCTATATTTTTATAAATTTGGCTTCACTATCTACTAAAGAACTTATATCCTTTAATAAATGAGTAATCTTGGTAATAGCTATAACTAAATTTGAGAAAGGTTTGTCCAATATAAATTACAAACATTTTAAGAAAGAGTAATCCAAGTGTAGGAAGATAACACACATACACTTGTATATATATATATATATATATATTGGGCAGATTAGATAGAGGAAGAGATAATAATTCAGACAAAATACCCAAAAATCCCCAATCACGGATCGTCTGGGCTTGTGATTGGCTCCCAAGTTCTTATTTGCACACACACACACACACACACACACACACACACACACACACACACACCCTTTTTTTTTTGTTTACATGTCTGAGAGCACACAAAAAATAAGTATTTTTTTCTTTTTTTTATTGGATATTTTAAGTATTTACATTTCAAATGTTATCTCCCCCAGCACATACCCCCTATCTCTACTCTTGCTTCTATGAAGATGCTACCACTCCTATCCACAAATTCCCACCACATCACCCTGGCATTGCCCTACACTGGGAAAACTATCCTTCACAGGACCAAGGACTTCTATTGATGCCAGATAATGCTATCTTCTGCTACATATGCAGCTGGAGCTATGGGTTTCTCGACATTTTACTCACTTCTTGGTCTTTTAGTTCCTGGGAGCTCTGGAGGGATTGGTTGGTTAATATCATTGCACATCCTATAGGGTTGCAAACCCATTGAGGTTCTTTAGTCCTTTCTGTAACTCCTCTTTTAAGGTCCCCATGCTCAATCCAATGGTCAGCTGCAAGCATTCTCATTTGTATCAGGAAGGCTATGGCAGAGCCCCTCAGGAGACATCCATATCAAGTTCCTGTCAGCAAGCACTTCTTGGCATCCTCAATAGTGATTGAGTTTCATAGCTGCATATGGGATGAATCCACAGGTGAAACAGCCTCTCGATGACCTTTTCTTAATTATCTGCTCCACTCTTTGTCCCAATATTTCCTCCTGTGTGTATTTCCTTCTCCCTTCAAAGAAAGACTGAAGGATCCACATTTTGATTTTCCTTTTCTTGAGTTTCATATGCTCTGTGAATAGTTTCTTAGTACTATGACTTCCTCTATAGAACTCAAGAGCATTTTTGAGCTCCTGAGAGCATTATCCTATTTCATTTTTTGATGTCTATTCATTAATGTGCCTACAAATAATAATTCTTCAATTAGAGGTCAGTGTTATTTTTCTAATACTTTCTCTTTCAACAGAGTTTGATAATTTCACCATTATTTTGATATCTTTTGCTAATCTGAGTGGTAATATCATTCAGTGAGACCCAGAAATGTGCTGTAATTTTACACACACCTCACTCCTCCTTTTTAGGTAAGTGGATAGGAAACCTAGACTACTGTTGCTAGTTTATTGACACATGGCTTTGGTCCCTCATATGTTACAAACCCCATCTATATCTTAAAATTAAAGACTGTCTTCTTTGTGGAAAAGCATAGGACACACATTGGCAATTTCACTCATTTATGCAACCTGCTTCAAGATCATGTGTATTGAATATGTTTTCCTGAAATTCCTCTTTCCTTTCCCAGCAGGTAGGCAGCACAAACTCTATTATGCAATTTTCTCATTTTTATATTTTCCAAGCAGCGATTTCAATTTTTTTTAAATTGTATTCATAACTGTTTCTATTTTTAGTTATACTTTCTTATATGGTACTCAAAACTTTTTGATTACAGAGAAAAAGCTCATATAAATTTATATTGCATGATATTATAACCTGAGCTTATTTTTAGCTAAGTATTTGACAGAATTGTATTGTTAATCACCATAACAACTTTCATTTAGTGTGATTACTAATGCTAAATTTTTATGCATTTCCTCAGAAAGAAAATATCAAAATGATGATACATACATGATCTATGAATAAATTATAAACTAGTAAGTGATACTTAAAAGTCTAACAATTTCTAGATCTTTTCTTTGTTATTTGTCCATTTATTTCAATTCTATGTGTCTAACATTAAGACTCTTTAAGTGGCAAGCACTGTATTACAAAGCCAAGGTTCAGATCCCAAGTAGCCTATTCTATTTGTTAACTATTTTTATCTTTGGGTGTTCCATACCATAAATAACTACAACTTTCAAGGGAATTTTTGTTTTGTATCTGAACATTTTGTTAAATGATGTAGCAACTCGATATAGTAAGAAAATCACAAGGTAAGAAACAAGTCACAGTCTTTCTGATAGAAACACTTTTTCTTTTCTATCTGACATATGAAAAGTTCTTCAGTCTCTTAGGTATAATTTTCTTGTCTGTAAAACATAACTTTGGACATTATAATGTTTGTAAACTAACTCACATGCCTTTGACACTTTCTGGTAACTTCCCAACTCTCTAATTCCTATTCTTGACAATTTTTGTAATCCCTTACTATGTTTTAAAACATCTTTTTACATTTATGTGTAAGATATAATCATCTTGGATTAAAAAAAGTTTAGGAGTCTTTGTAGAATATTATTCTATTTATTAGAAATCCATGAAACTACCTTTCTGTGATTCTACCTTTCACAGATTAAATCCCCCACTCTTCATTTAGGTTAGTTTAAAGCAGTTAATGTTTCCACACACAAGGAACCAGATGATTAGGTGTCTCAGGAGAACAGTCAAATGGGCTATAGATCTGGCTCAGTAACTTTAGATGCACAGTAAGATTTTCCACTTCAGATCATTTTCTGTCTCAACAAATGTGTCTTAAAGGACCCAGAATATATATATATATATATATTGTCTTTTCTTTTATTATGGATAACATCTTTAAGCAGAAACTTACAAGTGTTGGTGTGAAAAATCTGTTGATGGTTTATCTCTTTGTGGTAGGGTGATTAGAAATCTGCTCTGGAACCCCTCTTTCCATTTTCTAACACAGTGCGCTGAGAACATCACTTGTCTGTTTTTGGAGTAATGTAGTTGACACCTGTCATAGGACAGAAAATAGACGTACTGTAGCAAATGTACTATTGAGCTGTTTATCTAAATCTTTCGAAGGAATTTTTAATAGCATTTCCTAATCGAATATTTTACCTAAATTTTGTTGAGAATTTTTTGTACATTTAACAGTGTTCCCACAAAAAAAATAGAGAAAAGAGAAGAAAACATCAGAATTTTTCTATATGTTTTGCTTTATTTTTTTCATTTCTTTATTGGAAATTTTTTTTGCATTTACATTTCAGATGTTATCCCTTTCCCACAAACCCATTCTCTTCCCATTAAGGGTGCTCCTTCTCCCAATCATCCTTTCCCACCTCAGCTCCTTTGCACTCCCCTACACTGAGAAAATGAAGCCTTGACAAAAGGCCTCTTTTCCCACTGACTTCAGAAAAATGCTATCTTCTGCTGCATATGATCCTTGGGCCATGGCTCTTTCCATGCAAACTCATTGGTTGATGTTTTAGTTTGGGTTCATAGAAAATAGAACTTTGTATTACCCAGATTTGTATATGTCCATCTCGATTCGAAGTTCAGAAATATTTTTCTTGATTAGTACAATTTTATTTATTAAATTCACAGAGAAAATGCCTTAGGATTATAGGAAGAATAGTGACTGTGATAGGTCATAGGGACTGTATGACTGCTGACAGGCCAGGAATGTGGTACTTGGCAATGACCAGAAAAACTAACAAAAACTTAAATGCAAAAACAGAAACAATAAGAAGAAAACATCTGGTAGTTGTCCTACCTTAATTTAAAAAACAAAACAACAGTGAAAACACCTGAAAGGGGGAGTGAGCTGACAGTAAGAACAGAAGAGCTCTAATGGTCCTTCACCTGGGCTGCAAAATAGATCTGATGCTGGTGGCAGGGGGAGCTGATTGTGGTGGCAGGGGCACAGGTGAACTAGCCCCAAGGTCGTAAGAGCACAAGATCTGTCCCCACACTTTGCCTGGGTAAAGGGGAAGAACAGATCCTGATGCCATGAGTAAGGGAGAGCTGTAAGGCTGACCAACTTAGCTTCCAAGGAGACCCAAATCTAGTGCTCTGAGTAGCCTACTCAAGAAGTACCACATCTGTTTACTGCTGGAGTACATGCAGGGTCGATCCTATAGAACTATACCTGCAGGATCTCTATGACACGGGGTAACTACAAGATATTTAACAGGAGTCCCTGTGAAGGATCCAATATTGATAGTGTAGCTGAAGCCAGAACCCTCAAACCAGACAAATGACTCATTGAAATGGTCATTTGCCTAAAACCTTTTATTTGGGCAAAATTGGTATTCTGTGTGACAAATCGCAGCTTCTGCAGAAGATGTTTTTAAATTTCATTTTTTGTTTTCTTTTGGAGAGGAGGTTGTGAGGGTGAAGGGTAGCTATGAAGGGACAGAGAGATGAGTGGGAGTTAGTTGCATGATGTGAAATTCACAAAGAATCAATATATAGCCTTTAAGAAAACCTTAAATGTTGACTTATTAAAAACCCCTACACATTCAAATCTGAAAGTGAAAATCAATATTATTACTTTGACTTGTAACATAAGCATAGGAAAAACTGCTAAAAAGCATCTGAAAAGCATTCTTTTATATTTTAACATGGGCCTGTCTCTGTAATGAATTATGTCTGAAAGGAAGAACAATGTTATAAATGTCTACCCACTCACCTCAAAAGACAGAAAATTAAAGTCATTTATCTCAATTTCTAGCCTAAAAAAATTGAGGTAGAAGTTATAAACTGATGGGATTTTCATTTATCTGACTTGAATAAAGTAGTAAAACACCGTGCTAGATTTGCATACAAAAAATAATTTACTCCTACATTTCCAATGTCCCATAATGACATAAACTGTGATATTGTTAATTTCTGTGAAAAAAAAAAAAAAACATGCATACACTCCTACCTATGCCAGCAAGGGGATGGGTAACTGCCATTGTGGTGTTAGGGGATCTCACCATTGTATTAATGGAAGAGTTTTCCTGGCTAGAAAATCCCAGTGTTTATAGGAAGGGCTTCATCAAGGCCTCTGCCAGGGCCAGGTGAGGGTCACATTTGGACTGGGAAGGTAAACTGAGTCAGCCATTCCTTTAGAGTCCTAGACGATCTTTCCATTATCATTTGGCCTTGAAGGTTATAGGAAATCCCAAATATATGGTTAATCCTTGGTGAGGCGGCATCCTCAATGAGTTGTTCAGAGACATAAGCAATGCCTTTATTTATCAACAAAGGCCAAGAAATTCCCATAACCAACAATAACAGTTTTCATATCTTTGATGATATAAGAGGTTTTTTTCTCCTGGCAAGGCCACAGCATATATAAAGAAAGGACACATATCTACAATAGCATTTACATATCTAAGGTAACTAAAAGAGAGGTAGAGGGTCACAGACATGTGCTGAATAACACTGGGGAGTAACCCTCTTGGGATGAAACATCTGAATGGCACAAGCAGAAGGAAGATGGCACACAATTTTGCAAGATGTTTGCATTGTGTCATGGGTAATTCTAGCAAAAGCTTGTATAAGTTTTGTTGGGAAAGGTAAAATTGATGATGTAATGCTGTTGCCTGTTCCAGTAGTCCATGGTTATCAATTTTAAGTCAGTTATCTCATTGTCCTTAGTCAAGATTCTTGCAACCCTAGAGTAATATCTGATGTGAGAAATAGACAATGGCTCAGCTCTATTCTTCAGGGCTCTTTGAACGGACTTCATAAGAATGTTTATGGAAATATTCTGGTCTTTTTATATAGGAGAATGATAGTGCTTGAAGATTTTGTTTGGCATAGTGGCTGACTAAAAAAAATATTGATAGGATCAGCCTGATAGAGTTCAAAGATCCTCAGGAGCCAAACAACTCCTCTGATTAGACTAATCAAGGATTCAGAAGGAGGTGAGTAGCATCCTTCAAGCCTTGCCTCTGTAGTAAAATCCAATATCTTTCTTTATTGGCAACCAAGAAGGCCATAGTGGGGTGGTTGTAGGGTATAATGTCAGTAGAGTAATGAGGAAGGGCATCCAGGAGCTTATTTAGGGCTGGGTAGTTATCAAGAGCTTACAGGGAGCCTCTCATCATTTCTTAAAATCTAAGCAAATCTGTCCACAAAGATATAAAGAAATAGAGTGATTAACAGAAAGGGGCAGGATTATAATTTTTTCTTCCCAAGCCTTAGGTGCAAGATTAAAGGCATTTTAATATTTGGAGGTTACCTTACATAGATCTATATGACCTTGGTGCAGCCACATGAGGGCACCACTTTGGTACAAGATCCTTAGAACCTGCTCCATCATCCACATGATTGTTACCAACAATGGCCTCAAAATATTATGCATAATGTGGCTCAAGTTGCACAAGCAGGTTTTTATCTTCTAGAGAAGTTTCTTAACGTCCTGGGTAAGGGTGATCTTAGTCAAAACTCTACCAGTAACCTCGAAGAAAGAAGATATTTCTTATCTCTTTCTCAAGAATCTAGAGAAATGGTTTTAACCAATTAACAGTCTCAAACAATTACTAAAGCTACAAAGGGGAGTGGGTCTCTTTCCGAGAAATAAGAAAGGTCCAAGGTCTAATCTGCTTCTAAACAGAGAATCCCAGAAAGGAATACTTTAAGGATCACTTTAATAATAACCTTAAAGAAATAAAGAAGAACACAGATTTAAAAAAAGAAAAGTAGAAGCCTTTACAAAGGAAAACCAAAAATACCATAAGATTTACAGGAAAACACAACCAAACAGGTGAATGACATGAACAAAATATCCTTGATCTAAAAATGAATATAAAAAGAATAAAGTGATCTCAAAGGGAAACAACCATGGAGATAGAAAACCTAGAAAAGATATCAGGAAACATAGACTAAAGAATCACCAACAGATTACAATCGATAAATGAGAGAAACTCAAGGTCAAATGATACCATAGAGAACGCTATGGCAAAAGAAAATGCAAAAGCAAAAAAAAAAAAAAAAAAAAAAAAAAAACCTAACCCAATACATTCCGGATATCCAGAAAAAATTGACAAGATCCAACCTAAGGAAAATAGGTATAGAAGAAAGTGAAGATTCCCAAATAAAAGGAACAGTAAATAACTTCCACAAAATTATAGAAGAAAACTTCCCCAACCCAAACAAAGAAATGCCCATCTTCGGAAAGAAGTCTAGAGAACTTCAAACATATTCAACTAGAAAACAAATTTCTCCTGTCACATAATAGTCAAAACACCAAATGCACAAATCAAAGAAAAAATATTAAAAACAGAAATGGAAAAAGGTCAAGTAACATATGAAGGCAGACCGATCAGAATTTCACCAGACTTCTCAACAGACAGTAAAAAATCCAGAATATTCAGGGCAGATATCACATAGACTCTAAGAGAACACAAATGCCATACCAGGCTACTATATCCAGCAAAACTTTCAATTATGATGATTGGAGAAACCAAGATATTTCATGACAAATCCAAATTTATGTTATATATTTTCAGAAATTAAATTCTAAAAAGTGAAATAAATGGAAAACTCCAACACAAGGAGGAAAACTACACCCTAAAAAAGCAAAAAATAATCTTCTTTCAACTAACCCTAAAGAAGATCACCACACAAACATAATTCCACATCTAACACCAAAAATCCCAAGAAGCAGAATTACTATTCCTTATTATATCTTAATATCAATGAACTCAATTCCTCAATAAAAAGACAGTCTTCTTAAAAATAAAAATAAGTATACAGCACCCTCTCAGACTGTGGTACACCTAGACCTTAAATCATTAATAATTCAAGAGCTAAGAATGCAACTTCATGACAATCCTTGTTATTTAAAAAACATTATGTTTTATCTTTACACCCCCCAAAATTTTGACATTTTATTTTATATGTACATTATACTCATTGTAACTTGTATGTTTTTAATGAATACTATCAAACCTTTAAAAAAATCAAGTACTGACTAAAAAAATATATTCATACAGTTTTATGTAAAAACAAAATAGCCTACCAGACTGGATACATAAATAGGACCTGGCATTTTGTTGCTTACAGAATACACATCTCAGCGAAAAAGACAAACACTACCTAAACGGTAAAAGACTGGAAAACAATTTTTAAGCAAATAGTCTCAAGATAAAAGCTGGAGTAGACATTCTAATATCAAATAAAATTGACTTTCAATAAAGAGATATCAAAAAATTGGGGAGGACTTCATACTTGTCAAACAAAAAATAAGTCTACCAAGATAAAGTCTCATTTCTGAAGATCTGTGCTCTAAATGCATGGGCACCCATATTCATGAAAGGAATTTACTGAAGCTCAAAGAATACATTGTAACTCAAACAATAATAGTGGGAGAATTTGACAACCCATTCTCATTAATAGCCAGATAATGGCAACTAAACAGAGAAACAGTGAAACTAAAAGAAGTTATGAACCAGTGGATTTAACAGATACCCATAGAAATATAGCTTCTTCTTATTACCTCATGGTACCATGTTCAAAATTCACTAAATAATTGGTCATAAAGCAGGCTTCAACTTATACAACAAGGATGAAATAATCTCACGCATCCTATCAGACCTATCATGGAATAAAGCTACTTTTAATAACAACAAAAACAACAAACAGCTCATGTATGCATGGAAACTGAACAACACTCTACTCAATAATAACTTGATCAAGAAAGAAATAAAAAAAAAGAAATTAGGACTATTTTGTATCTAATAAAAAATGAAGGCACAACATGCTCAAATTTATAAGAGACAGTGTAGAGCACAGCTAAGAGAAAATCTTATAGCTCTGATTGCCTCCAAAGAGGTAAAAAACTAAAAAAAAAAAAAAAAAACTTTAGAGAGCATACACTACTGCTGTGATAACACACCTAAAGATCTATAATAAAAAGAAGAAACTACCTTAAAGGAGTGGAACAACCAAGTTGAAACAAAAAGAACTATACAAGGATCAATAAAAACAGAATCTGGTTCTTTGAGAAAATCAACAAGATAGACAATTCCTTAGCCAGACTCACAAGAGGGCACAGAGAAAATATCCAAATTATCAAAATCTGAAAGGAAAAGCAGCAGAAACTGAAGAAATGCAAAAATTCATTAGGAATTATAATAGGAATTATAATAGGAATTATAAAAGCTTATACTCAACATAACTGGAAAATCTAAATAAACTGTAAAATTTTCTACACAGATACCAAGTAGCAAAGTTAAATGAGAATCAGATAAACCATCTAAAAAGTCCTAAACCCCCAAAGAAAGAGAAGCAGCCGTTAAAGTCTCTCAACCAAAAAGAGACAAGTACCAAATGAATTTAGTGTAGAATTCTATAAGACCTTCAAAGAAGACCTAATACCAATATTCTTCAAACTATTCCACAAATAGAAACAGAAGCAACACTGCCCAATTTATTTCATTAAGCCAGAGTTACATAGCTCCCAAAACCATACAAAGACCCCACAAAGCAAGAGAACTTCAGACCAATTTCCATTATGAATATAGATGCAAATTACTCAATAAAATTTGGGCATACTGAATGCAAGAACACATTAAAATGGTCTTCCATCATGTTCATGTAGGCTTCATCTCAGAGATGCAGGGATGTTTCAATATACAGAAATCCATCATTGTAATCCACCACATAAATAAATTCAAAGGAAAAAAAACATGATTTCATTAGAGGCTGAGAAAGAATTTGACAAAATTCAACTCCTCTTTATATTAAAAGTATTGAAAAGGGGGTTGGAGAGATGGTTGAGTGGTTAATCACACTGACTGTTCTTTCAGACATACTGAGTTCAAATTTCAACAACCTCATGGTGGCTCACAAACATCTGTAATGAGATCTTATGACCTCTTCTGATGCATTTGAAGACAAATACAGTGTACATAAATAAATAAATAAATAAATAAATAAATAAATAAATAAATAATGTATGTATGTCTTGAAAAGAGCAGGAATTCAAGGCCCATACCTAAACATAGAAAAAATAATATACAGCAAATCAGTAGCCAACATCAAACTGAATGGTGAGAAATTGAAGCAATCCCACAAAAGTCAGGGACTAGACAAAGCTGCCCACCATACCACTATCTATTCAATATCGTATTCAATGTCCTATCCAAATCAATTCGATTTAAAAAAAGTCAAATAGATACAAATGGGAAAGTAAGAAGTCAAAATATCACTCTTTGCAGATGATATGAAGATGACATGATAGTATACTTAAGTAACCCCAAAAATTCCACCAGAGAATTCCTAATCCTGATAAACAACTTTAGCCAAGTGGCTGGATATAAAATTAAATAAAAAAAAATTGGTAGATTTCATCTAATCAGAGAATAAACATGCTGAAAAAGACTTTAGTCACATGATACTCTTTCATAATAGTCACAAATAATATAATATACCTTGGTCTCACTCTAACTTACCAAAGGAAAGATCTGTATGACAAGAACTTTAAGTCTCCAAAGAGAGAAATTAAAGAAGATTTTAGAAGATAAGATCTCATATGCTTATGAATTTTCAGGATTAATATAGTAAAATGACCACCTTATGGAAATAAATTTACAAATTTACTACAAAAAATTCTAACTCATTTTTTATAGAGTTTGAAAGAGCAATTTGAAAATTCATTTGAAATAACACAAAACGTAAGAGAGCAAAATATTCTTAAAAATAAAAGAAATTCTAGAGGAATCACCATCATTATCTTTAAACTGTATTACAGATCAAGTGTAATTAAAAAGAAATAACACTGCATGGTAACTAGATCAATGGAATAAAATTGAAGACCTGGAGAGAAACTCACATAATATGGTGACTTGATCCTTGACCAAAGAGCCAAAACCATCTAGTGGGAAAAAAAAAAGACAAGATATTCAACAAATGGTGCTGGTTCAACTGGTGGTCAGCATGTAGAGGAATACAAGTTGATCCATTCTTATGCATCTTATATCTCCTTATACAAAGTTCCAGTCCAAGTGGATAAAGGAACTTTACATAAAACCAGATTTACTGAAACTAATAGAAGAGAAAGTGTAAAAAAGAGCCTTGAAATCATTGGCACAGTGAAACATTTGTAACTTGCAATTTGGGAAGAGATCATTGTTAATCCTAAATCTGAATAAAGGCTAATATTCGATATATACATAGAACTCTAGAAGCTAGACTACAGAGTATCAAATAAACCTTTTACAAATGGGGTACAGTACTAAAAAAGAATTCTCAACTAAGCAATAATGAAAGGCTAAAAAACACCTAAAGAAAAGTTAAAAATCCTTAGTCATTAGCGAAATGCAAATCAAAACTACTCTGAGATTCTACCTCACACCAGTGAGAATGGCTAAGTTCAAAAACTCATTTGAAGGCAGTTGCTGGCAAGGATGGGGAGAAAAAGGAACTTTCTTCCCCTGTTTATGGAATGCAAGCTGGTACAACAAATCTGGAAATTAGTTTGAAGGTTCCTCAGAAAATTTGACATAGTGCTACCTGAGGACCCAGCTATATCACTCCTGGGCATATACACAAAACATGATCAAATATATAACAAGGCCACATGCTCCTCTATGTTAATAGCAGCTTTATTAACAATAGCCAGAAGCTGGAAAGAACCCAGATGTCCTTCAGCAGAGGAATGGATTCAGAAAATGTTGTACATTTACACAATGGAGTACTATGTTGCTATTAAAAAACAATGTGAAATTTTAAGGAAAATGGTTGGAACTAGAATATCACCCCAAGTATGGTAACCCAGTTACAAAGACCATACATCATATGCACTCAGTGATAGTGGATATTAGCCCAAAATCTTGGAATACCCATGATATAATTCACAGACCACATGAAGCTGAACATGAAGGAATACCAAAGTGTAGATGTTTTAATCCTATTTAGAAAGTTAAACAGCAGGGCCAGAAAAAAGATGGCACTTTCTTTCACTTACAGGTTTATGCTATTCCATAAACTAACAAGTCTCTTTATGCAATGAATCCTCAGAAGAAGGAAGAAAATACTCGTCTGGTGACATACAGAGACAAAGTGTGAAGGAGAAACTGAAGGAAGGGCCATCCAGAGACTGTGTCACATGTGGATCCATCCCATATACAGCCACCAAACACAAACAATATTGCAGAAGCAAATACGTGTATGATGTCAGGAGCCTTATTTACCTGTCCATGGGAAGGTCTTTCCAGAATCTGGGAAATATAGAGGTGGCACTTGACCATGCCACTATGTGGAAAATAATCACTTGGAAAAATTTAAGATAACAACAGCAATAAAAATTAAACCCAGACCCAAGTGAGCTCAATTCCCATGCCCGCCCAAGTAGAAAGCACCACAATGACTGACAGATAATGTTTGTTACCCCAACCAAGACCCTTGTGGATGGGGTTAAGGAAGTACAGTGTTGATGGACACAGGCTTAAGGAGTCAGGCAAGTAGCAGAGGACCCATTGGGTTTTTTTGTTTGTTTGTTATTGTTTGTTTTGTTTTGTTTTATGCAGGACCGGGGCAACCCTTATACTACCCTCCCAGCATCTATTTTGCTCTCAAATATCCAGATACAGAGTTGTCTCATTCTCTTTGGCTTGCTCCATTGCCTGATCCAGAGGATGGTCTCTAGCCATGCCAGAAGATTCTAGGTTGGCTCTGAGAGGAAGTATCAGTGACAGTTATGCCAACATTGCAGGTGGGCCTGCTTGGCTACATTCTTCCTACAAATTGATACTAATACCAAAATACTATCTGAGAGGAAAAATTGTCAAATCAGAGGGCACAAGCAGTATAGTTGGCAAAAGTTCAATGAAATGCTGTTTGATTTTGAAGAGGAAAAAATGTGGGTCTATAATTACACACAGCTGTGTAATGACTAATTAAATAAGGACAAACATTCTGAAATAAAATTCTTCCCATGTCCCAGAATGTGGATGAATAAATAACAGAGGACGAGTTCCTTACTTACAAGGGGCATCTTTAAAGGAGAGAGAGAGAGAGAGAGAGAGAGAGAGAGAGAGAGAGAGGGAGGGAGGGAGGGAGGGAGGGAGGGAGGGAGGGAGGGAGGGAGGGAGGGAGGGAGGGAGGGAAGAGAAGAAGAAGAAGAAGAAGAAGAAGAAGAAGAAGAAGAAGAAGAAGAAGAAGAAGAAGAAGAAGAAGAAGAAGAAGAAGAAGAAGAAGAAGAAGAAGAAGAAGAAAAGTAGAATGGGGGATGGAGGGAGGGAGGGTGGGAGAGAGAGGGAGAGATAACCAAACAAAGGGACTCACCTTTAGGCTAGTCAAAGTTCATCCAGGTATCTGACATCCAAAACTATAAAATGTTACTTTCATCATTTTAAGCTAAGTTTGTGGTATTAAAAGAACAGAGAAATAAGCAGGTATTATATGCCCTATCCCGACAGAGTAAATCTGGAAGAGTAAAAGTCCCCATTATGTTTAACACACTTTTGCTCTTGAGAATTCTAACATTATCCCCAAATGTGTGCTCAAAGAATCAGAAGGCATGCTATCTGATCTTGAAGGAAAAAGTTTACAAACTGGTATGATTTTTCCAATGGGAAAACACGACCATATGGCAGAGATGTTAGAAGCATAAAATCATGCCAACAGGATAATCAACCATCATGTCCGTGGCCAGCAATTCCAGAGAACTGCCAAGCAAGGAGTATCTCTGCAGCAGCTGTTACCATGGCCCCAAAGCCTACAAAAGAGACTGAAAAAGAAACAAAACAAACCAGAAATGGAACCCCTATGAGACAGTGAATTTGTAAAATTGGGATTTAGCATGGTGTAATCAAACAGTGCAGAGCTATCTTTGCCTGCTTTGACTGTCAGCACAACTCTTTCCCACAAAAGGATTGTTACACTGGCCAAATTAGGTCAAACCCACCATATTTTTACCTATTAGCAACTTTGTGTCGTTATAGTGATTCTCTTTAAATTGTCTGGAGTCAATTAGGAAACAAGATTCTTATTTTTTTAGCCTCTTTTCCTTCTTGCCTACTTCCCTTCCTTTCTGTCTTTGTTCTTTTATTTCTTCCAATTTCCCTTCCTCTTCTTTTGCCACCTTTCTCCTTGCTCTTTAAATAAAATATGTATAAATCATATAAACATATGAGTTCTACAGAATACATATACACAGTTAAATGTTATAAGAGCTTATGATACAAACATAGAAAATCAAATTTTTATGCAGCCACAATATTCATAAGGGTTTACCAGGGAAATTATGATTTTTTTTCGGGAATGTGCATATGTGCATGTACCTTTGTGTCAGTATATATGAACATATTTTAACCTATTTCAATTTATTTTGAATTTTTACGGAAACCTAAATTTTCCAAGGTTTTGTATTTAGTTTAGCTAAATGTCTAAGGATCCAGTACATTGTGAGACAAAGTACTTGAGACCAAAGATGGTGATGGTTTATTCACTCTGAAAGCTAACAATGACTGAAGAGTTAGTGTTGCCATTGTTGGAAAAAGCAGGGGAATCCATCAACATTTATCTTGTTCTGAAACACTGAAATATATCCCTAATATATATTTCTACTAATCTACAATCTATTGTTAAAAAAACTTTATCATTATTTACAATCTTAAATCATGAAAATTAAACACTTTAAAATAATATAACTCACCACAAGTATTCAATATATCATTATACTCCTCATTTAAAAGTATGAACAGAGGAAAAGCTGCTCAGAAAAGTCAGCTTCTTTTGATCTTCCCACTGTACTATTCTTCCCAAACTAAAATCCATCTATATGTGTGAGATTTCAGAGCAAGAATGGCAGTCATGGTGGTTGTACAACAGCCAGTTCACATTCCCTAATACTGATCTTCTGGAGACTGAGATAGTCCAATGCATTTGAAGGCACCCTGGGCTTCAGTGTAAGTTCTTGACTCAAATCAACAAATGTACCAAAAAATTAAAAAAAATAATGTAAACCACCTGATAAATGAACATTTATCAATATAGTTAAACTTAAGCATTTTTTTGCTTAAAATTCATTTTACTCTAACCCTTCTGATGAAGAACTAGAGGTATATATGTGATAAATTTTAGGAGTCAAGTCATAAACTGTTTTTATAAGTATTCTTTAAGGACTTTGATATTATTCCAATAGACATTTCTTTATACATTTAAACACAGAATTGGAAAAATTATGAGTAGCCAGACCTAGTCACATGTCTGCTGAAAGAGGTTATTCTACACAAACACACACACACACACACACACACATACACACACACACACATATAGTTAGTAATACACTTTACTTAATTTTTCATTAAATTTATTTAAAAAAATTATTTATTTATTTTTTCTTTAAATTTATTTAATTTTTCATTTTATATCTTTGTACTTCCTCATACAGTCTCCTCTATATACTCTCTTCTCCTCTGAGAGAGTAGAGGGATACCAGGATTCCCCAGCCCTGGCACATCAAGGCTCCACAGTACTAGATGCATCCTCTCCCACTGAGGACAAACAAGGCTGCCCAGGTAGAACACATCACACACAGGCAACATCCTTAGGGATAGCTCCTGCTCCAGTTGTTTTGGGCCTACATGAAAACCAAACTTTATATTTTCTATATATGTGTGTTGTGGGGTTGTGTATAAGTCCAGTCTATGTATGTATTTTGGCAGGTGGTTCAGTCTCTGAGAGCCCCCAAATGTTAGCTGACTCTGTTGGTCTTCCTATGGAGTTCTTATCACTTTCAGACCCCACAATTCTTCCTTCAACTCTTCCATAAAAGTTCCCAAGCTCCATCCACTGTTTGGCTATGGGTCTCTGTACCTGTATGAGTTAGCTGCAGCGTGGAGCCTCTCAGAGGACAGCAATGTGCAGACATATCAGACTATGTGTCAGGATCTAATGATTGTCCATGCTATGAGTCTCTACTTGGGATGGTTATTACTTGGCTATTCCCACAGTCTCTGTCTATCCCCTATCCCTTCATGTATGGTAGACAAAATCAATTTTGAGTCAGAAGTTTTTGGGTTGGTTGGTTTCATTATTGCTTCACTGGTCTTCCTACAGGAAGTGTTCTTTTCATATTCTATATCTCCACTGTCTCAGATAAAGTATCCCCCATTTTTTCTTGGGAGCCTCACCTATCCAATGTCTGTCACACACTTGAAATGCCTCTGATCCCCTCACCACTGTAAATTTCAGATTTCTCGTTCTTCTCTTGACCATCTGGCCTTCTCTACTGTGTCCTTCCACATTTGATCCTGAATCTCTCTATTTCCCTCTCATTCCACTCCCAACAAGTCCCTTCCCTCTATATGCCTCCTTTGATTATTTTGTTCTTGTTTCTAAGTAATATTCAAGCATCCTAGTTTGGGTCATCCTCCTTGTTTAGTTTTGTTAGTTCTGTGGAGTATAGTATGACTACCCTGTACTTTATGGCTAATACCAGTGTATAGGTGAATATATATATATATATATATATATATACTACTCATGTCCTTTTGTGTCTAGGTTACTTCACTTAGGATGATTTTCTCAAGTTCTATTCATTTGCTTCAAAGTTCATAACATCTGTTTTAATGACTGAATAGTATTTTATTGTGTAGATGTAACTCCTATTTTTTTATCCATTCTTCTGTTGAGAAACATCTAGAATGTTTTCAGTTTCTGACTATTGTAAATAAAGCTGTTATGAACGTAGTTGAACAAATATCCCTGTGGTATAGTAGAGTATTTTTTCGGTGTAAGACCAGGAATGGTATACCTGGGTCTTGAGGTAGAACTATTCCCAATTTTATGGGTAACTGACAAACAGATTTCCAAAGTGGTTGTATAATATATCAAAAAAAAATTATCGTGAAGGGGTGTTAGATTTTGTCAAAGGATTTTTCAGCATAGATTGAAATTATCACGTGGGATTGGTTCTTCATATGGATTAATTATATAGTAGAGTATATTGACTGACTGTTGTTGATGCATGCATCTCTTCACTGATGCCTATATGATCAAGCAAGAGGATCTTTTCAATGTCTTAGATTTTGCTTGCAAGTATTCTATTGAGAATTTAAGTGCCTGTGTTCATAAGAAAAAATATTGGTCTGAATTCTCCTTTTTGTTGTTGAATATCTGTAGAGTTTATATATCAGTGTGACACTGGCCTCATAAGATGAATTTAGCAATGTTCCTATTATATATATTTTATGATATAACTTGCAGATTGTTGTTAAATCAATTTACCACATTTATCTTTTACCATCTATCTACCAAACCAATCTACTATGCCACTGTTGAGAATATATGCTTAGCACTTTCAATTTACCACTACGACACATGTTCAACTAAGTTTCTTGGCATTTTATTCATAGTACTGAGAAACTGGAAACAAACTAGTGGTTTCTCAAATGAAGAATGGATAACAGAAATCTGGTATATTTACACAAAGGTAAATATACTGTTAGAAAAAAATAGCATATGGATATTTCCAAGTTTGCAGTTAAATGGATGAAACTAAAAACATACAAAAAACAAAAATAAACAAAACAACAATAACGACAATAAAAAAATCCTAGGGTGAGTGTGGCACACCATACCAGAAACACAAACATGATACATACTTACTTATATGTAGGTATTATCTCTTAAGTAAAGGATAGTCATACAATATTCTACAGATAAAAGGGGCTAAGTAGCAACATAGTGTCTGAGGGAACACATGGGTCTCTCTGAGAAGGCAAAATGGTTTGTTGGTAGACTGGGAAAAGAAGAGATCTGGTGAAGGAAGACAGGATTGAGAAATAGTGAATGTAGAGTGTTGACTGATATCAAAAGGTCTTTAAGGGGAAGTGTTAAAACGTAATGCAGTGGGATCTTTTTGGGACATATCATGGTAATACTAGCTGAGTACTCCTAGTAATGGAGAATGGCAATCTCCTGAAACAGGGCAAATCTACCACTGCTGTGACTCAGGCACCAATCCAGATACAATATCTTCAACCTAAAACCTGTCCTGCCTAAAAATGGTGTGTTTGTTCTGGATGGGGGTGGTGTGCACATGTGTGTGAGAGTGTGGCTCAGAGCTTAAGTAAGTGGTCAACAAATGACTGGTCTAACTTTAAGTACAAGCCCATAAAAGGAATCCCCTGTCCAACACTGCCTATTAGCCCAAGAAAAAAATGGTGGATTTTTCAGAGACCTAGGGCAGAACCATATATGATTGACCAATCAAATAAATTATCAAAACAAAGAACAAAACCAAACACAAAACCAAAATAAAAACAAAATGCCAATAAAATGATACTTAATGATATTGATACAGTTATAGATCACTACCTATTACCATCAGCGAGCTTTCATCTGGCAGCAAACAAGCACAAATGCATATATTAGGTGAAGCTCAGTGAAGTCAGGGAGTATGGGAGGAAGGAATATGGAAGTCAGATTGTAATATAGGACACCATAAGAATAAAAAATCATTAATGAGGATTCAAAAGGGCTCACAATTATGGAACATATAAGCTGCAGTTGCTTAGAATGAGGTTTGTTTGAGATTCCTAACAGAGGAAGTGGTATCTGTCTTTGACTCTTTCTCTTACTCTTGAGGCCCTTTTCCTCCTAGCTCATTGCCTCCTTCAGTCTGGATATCAGGGTTTGCTCCATTTTGCATCATCAGAAGAAGTGTGTGTGTGTGTATGTGTGTGTGTGTGTGTGAGAGAGAGAGAGAGAGAGAGAGAGAGAGAGAGAAAGAGAGAGAGAGAGAGAGAGAGAGAGAGAGCTCAAGTGCCTGCATGGTTTTGTAAGCTTGTGTATGTGTGTATTTGCATTTTACTCTACTCTTACAGTATAGATGATAAAAAGACTGACACTCTTTAATATACATAAATGTCCTTTTAACTTTAGACATAGAAAAATACAAAATTATTCTAAATATTTTTCTTTCTAAGAACTTAGAGTCTAGAAGTTATTGGTGAAAGAGAAGAATATGACCAAATTGGATTTAAATTTAAAATATTGTTTTAAATAATATAAAATAATAATCAAAAGAAAAAAGAATAAATAAAAAGGAATTACAGCCCTTTCTATCATATAGTTCAAAACATTGTACCTGACCTATTCAGTTGATGAGGGAAAATTGAAAGGTTTGTTGTTATATGAGATGATATTTACATCTCATTATCTTAGTATCTTCAGAACAACGTTCTAGATTTTCATCTCATTTGAAATCCCATGTTTTAGTTATTTCCACTGAGACAATCTTGGTCAAGGATTCATTGACTTTACCTAATAGCACACAAAAAATTAAAAAAAAAAGTTGGGAGATTGCATGTTAAAAGTCTTTAAACCAAAAATTTTAAACACAAAAAAAAATTTATATTCATTAATCCCTTCAGTGACACTAATGGCACCCCTGTGATGTGTTTTCATTTGGTCATATATCTAACCTCAATTATGATTGCTATCACCACCTTGTTTTCTTAATCTCAAATGCACAAGACACTTCATTCTACTAAAGTGTGTATGTATTATGAGTTCATGTAAAGTTTTTAACACTCACATCACATTATCATTCATCATATTATGATTTTCAGATTTCTATCATTAGTTCATTATTTCATGGAACCATTTTCATTAAGAATCATAATGTGTCTTCATTTAGAAAAAAAAGATACAGTAGTGAGTATTTAAAAAGTAATACTGGGAACTCTCTCCTCCTTGATCTTTGGTATTTTTCAGAGGGTCCTACACTAGCCATTATTAGGCAGAGGAAACTTAGATTCTATCCCAATAGATAGACAGATAGCTCCCAGAGACTTAGCCACTAACAGGAGCATATAAGGCCACTCCAAGTCCCCTGAAACAAATAGCAGAGGTCTGCCTGGTCTGGCCTCAGTGGGAGTAGATGAGCTTAATCCTGAAGAGACTTGAAGGCCTAGGGAAAGAGAAGTTCTGTTGGGGGTGAGAGCACACTTTTGGAGGCAATGCAGTGATGAGTGGGATGAGGAACTGTGGAAGGGGAGACTGAGAAAATGGGGGAATAACTGGAATATAAATAAATGAAATGATTTTAAAAAGAAAGTACTTTTTAAAATATTTAACTTATTTATTTACATCTTAAACACTGTCTGCTACTGGCTCCCTCACAGATAATGTCCCCCTATTATCCCTCTCCCTCTACTCTGAAAGAGTGTCCCCCAC
This sequence comes from Micromys minutus, assembly GCF_963924665.1. Classification (NCBI taxonomy): domain Eukaryota; kingdom Metazoa; phylum Chordata; class Mammalia; order Rodentia; family Muridae; genus Micromys; species Micromys minutus. The sequence goes on from NC_137952.1 coordinate 8,751,848, forward strand.
TCCCCACTACATATTCCTCACACTGATGTATCAAGTCTTTACATGGTTAAGCACAACCTTTCTTACTGAAGCCAGTCAAGGGAGCTATAAAGACTGAGATGTCTGTCTGCTATGTATGTTCTAGGGACATCTGTTTAGTTCATGTATGTTCTTTGGTTGGTGACTCACACTCTGTGGACTTCCAGGGGTCCAGGTTAGTTGACCCTGTTTGTGCACCTGTGGAGTTTCCATCTCATTAAGGGCCCTCAGTCCTCTTCCCAACTCTTCCATGAGAGTTCTAGACATCTGTTCAATGGTTAACTGTGTGTATCTGCATTTGTTTCAATCAACTGCTGGGTAGAGCCTCTCAGTGAACATTTCTGCTATGCTGAATACACTATTAATATCAGAGTATTATTAATAGTGTCAAGGGACGGGTACCTGCACATGGGACGGGTCCCAAGTTGGGCCCATGACTGGATGGGTACTCTTTCATTCTCCACTTCAACTTTGCCTCTGCATTTCTTTAACACAGGGTAAGTCTTCCTAAATCCCTCCACTAGGTTTCCATCGTGGCTGTAGGAGGTGGCCTCTTCTGGTTAAGTTTTCCCACTGTGAAGCACCTCATCTATGGTCACCTGCGTAGATTCCTTTGACAACCTATGTCTCTGGGACTACCTAGAAATCGCCAGAATTCCGCACCCCCAGCAGCTGCAGATTTCCGTTAATTGTCTTGGCCCTCTGGTCCTCTACAGAATTTCTATACCTAATTATGACCCTAAACTCCCTCAACCACAACCCCTCTCCAAATCAGTTTCTTCCTTCCCTCTGTCTCCTATAACAAATTTGTACCTTTACTAAGTGAGATTCAAGAATCCTGGCTTGTGCCTTCTAATTTAATTTAACTTTTTGTTTACTGTGGGAGTGGATCATGGGTGTCCTGTACTTTATACATAACATCCCATTAGCAGTACAGATACACCATGCATAACCTGTGAGTCTAGGTTACCTCATTCAGGATGATATTTATTAGTTTACTTCATTTGCCTAAATAATCCATCAGTCCTCATTTGTAATAGCTGTATAGTATTTCATTGTATAAATGAGCCACCTTTTCAGTATCCATTTTTCGTTTAAGGCAAATATGGGTCAATTACAGTATCTGGTTATTAGAAATATAGCTGCTGTGAACAAGAGTAGAGCCCATCTCCTTGTGGTATGGTGGAACATCTTTTTGGTATATGCCTGGGAATGATACAGAGCAAATTAAATATCAAAAGACATTGTGGGATGTGAGGGCGATCTGGCTGCGACATCTGTCACCCCATTGATCGCAAGGGTTGATTCGGCTGATCTGGCTGGCTAGGCGGGTGTCCCCTTCCTCCTTCACCGCTCCATGTGCGTCCCTCCCGAATCTGCACGCTCGGTCAAAGAGGACTACCTTCCCCGAATAGGAGAGGACCGGTCTTCGGTCAAGGGTATACAAGTAGCTGCGCTCCCCTGCTCCCTCCAAACAAGCTCTCAAAAGACATTGTGAATACCAGAATAGATAAAGAAACAATGGCTTAGACAGATGATGGGAAGTAATTTTGGATACATTAATAATTTTACAAAAATTCAAAATGATATATTTAACAATAATTAAAAAACAAATACTGTTAGAGTTTCAATGCAGCTAGTCATTAGATGACCAGAAATGCATCAGATGCCACTGATAACATCTCTTTTAATTATAAGCTGTTTTTTTTCCTTGATGGAGGTATGTGTTATTATGTGAGGAGTTACAAATGATAGGGATGATCATAATGATAAAATGACAATGATTATCAATGTAGAAAACGTGAACACAATGGAGGGCTATGTGTTTTAAGTGTAGAGAAAGAAAAATCACAGAACTTGACAGGGCATTTAGAAAAAAAAAAACTAACAAAGATTTAAAAAAAGAAGAATAAGTAGCCAGATACACACCTGGTTATTTAAACACTCTAATTTCACCATTTAAGTAAATAAAAAGATAGATTTTGAATAATTAAAACATGACATACAAATATTATTATACAGGAGAATCACAAAAAAATAAAGAATAAATCAGTAGGTATTATTCATCCAAACAGTATAAACAACTATAGAAATACATAATATTCCCAGAAAATATGAAAAACTGGTTGTAGGGGAGATCCAGGGATACAGGCCTGGTGAGAAGGCATTCTGAGTAGCCAAGGGGCAGAGAGATCTCTGCCAAGCTTGGAGAAAGTGCCCCCCCCTGCTTGGTTAGGGAACCAGTAACCCGAAATTGGGCAGTTCTCAGCTGGAGGCCTTCGAGTGCAGATCTGGTTCTCAGACCATTCACCACCAGGAACAATGGATATCCAGGGACACAGGCCTGGAGAGAAGGCATTCCTAGTAGCCGGGGAACAGGAGATCCAGGGCTACAGGCCACTTAAAAGGCAGAGGCAAAAAGCAATCACTGACAGCAAGACCAATTATAAACACAGACAACAAGATGAAAAGAAGAAAGCAAAAGAATGAACCCCAGAGAAAACAAGACATCTTGGCAACACCAGAACCCAACTCTCCCAAACAACAGAATGCCAAACACTCCAGAAAATGAAGACTCAGACACAAAATAATACCTCAATATGAAGATAGAGATCTTTAAACAAGAACAGGAGGAAAAGCAAAAAGAATTAGAAGCATTTAAAGAGGAAAAAAAAAAACATTCAAAGAACTCAAAGAACAAGAGGAAAACAGAACCAAAGAGATGAAGAAATAGAAGAAGAAATTTAAAATGGAACACATCAAAACACTCATTCATCATGATCAAGTAAGCTCCATCCCAGGGATGCAGGGAGGGTTTAATATAAGGAAATCCATCAATGTAATCCACCATATAAACAAACTCAAAGAAAAAAAAAACGGCATGGTCATCTCACAAGTTCCTGAAAAAGCATTTGACAAATTCCAACACCTCTTCATGTTAAAAGTCTTGGAAAGAACAGGAATCCAAGGCCCATACCTAAACATAATAAAAGCAATATACAGCAAACCAACAGCCAACATTAAACATAACAGTGGGAAAAATGAATCAATCCCACTAAAATTAGGGACTCGACGAGGCTTCCCACTCAACATGGTAATGGAAGTCCTGGCCAGAGCAAGAAACAGCAAATGAAACCAAAGGGATACAAATTGGAAAGGAAGAAGTAAAAACATCTCTATTTGCAAATGACATGATAGTGTACTTAAGCGACCTTACAAATTCCACCAAAGAACTTCTACAACTGATAAACAAGTTCAGCAATGTGGCTGGATATAAAATTAACTCAAACAAATCAATAGCCTTCCTCTACTCAAAGGACAAACATGCAGAGAAAGAAATTAGGGAAAAGATATCATTCACAATAGTCACAAAAACTATGAAATACCTTGGTGTGACTCTAACTAAGCAAGTGAAGGACCTGTATGACAAGAACTTCAAACCTCTAAAGAAGGAAATCGAGGAAGATCTCAGAAAATGGAAAGATCTCCTATGCTCATGGACTGGAAGGATCAACATTTTAAAAATGACTGTCTTACCAAAAGAAATCAACAGATTCAATGCAATCCCCATGAAAATATCAACCCAGTACTGCATTGAGTTGGAAAGAGCAATGTGGAATTTCATCTGGAATAACAAATGACCTAGAATAGCAAAATCCATCCTCAACAACAAGAAAAAAATCTGTAGGAGTAACTACCCCTGACCTCAAGCTATATTACAAGACAATTGTGCTGAAAACTGCATGGTACTGGTAAAGAAATAGGCACATGGATCAATGGAATAGAACAGAAGATCCAGAAATGTGTCCTCACATATATAGTCACCTGATTTTTGACAAAGGAGCTGTAAACATTCAATGGAAAAAGGACAGCCTATTCAACAAATGGTGTTGGCCCAACTGGCAGGCAGCATGCAGAAAAATGAAAATAGAACCTTTCTTATTTCAACTGTAAGTGGATCAAAGATCTCCACATTAAACCAGGTACACTGAAAGTATTAGATGAGAAAGTAGGGAAAACCTTAGAACACATAGGCATAGGAGAAAATTTCGTGAATGGAACACCAAAGGCTCATTCCCTAAGGACAAAGATTGACAAATGGGACTTGATGAAATTTCAATGCTTCTGTAAGGCTCAGGAAAGTGTCAGGAAATGAAAATGGAAGCCAACAGTGGGACAGAAGATCTTTACCAACCCCACATCAGATAGAGGCCTAATATCCAAGATATACAATGAACTCAAGAAGCTAGACACCAGAGAATCAAACAACCCTATTAAAAAATGGGATAAAGAGCTAAACAAAAAGTTCTCAATTGAGGAATATCTAATGGCTGAGAAGCATCTAAGGAAGTGCTTGACATCCTTAACCATCAGGGAAATGCAAGTCAAAGCAACCCTGAGATTCCACCTCATACCAGTCAGATTGGCCAAGATCCAAAACTCAGATGACAACAGATGCTGGCGAGGATGTGGAGAAAGAGGAACACTTCTCCAATGTTGGTGGGGTTGTAAACTGGTACAACCACTCTGGAAATCAGTCTTGCGATTCCTCTGAAAATTGAACATAGTACTAGCTAAAGACCCATTCATTCCACTTATGGACATTTTCCCCAGAGATGCCCCAACATACAAAGACACATGCACCACAATGTTCACTGCAGCTCTATTTATAATAGCCAGAATCTGGAAAGTACCCAGTTGTCCTTCAGTAGATGAATGAATACAAAAATTGTGGTACATTTACACAATGGAGTACTACTCAGCTACTAGGAACAATGACTTTATGAAATTCTTTTTAAAATGGATGCATCTAGAGAATATCATACTGAGTGAGATAACCCAGTCACAGAAAAACAGACATAATATGCTGTCACTTATTTTTGGATCCTAACCTCAGAAAGTTCTGAACACCCCAAAAACAAGTTTCAGACTGTGTGAAGTTCAAGAAAAGAGACATAAATAAAAGAAAAAAACCATTATGGTTACTCCTTACACACCAAGAAAATTTTGCCTAATTCCAGTTTACATCCTGTTTACATGTTCTTTATGCTCATTGTAACTAATAAGATCTTATTGCACACTATCAAACCTTAAATTAAAAAAAAGAAAAGCCAAGCAAAAACAAAAATGTTTTTGTATTCTTTTATGTAAAATGCTTAAAATTTGTACATTTATTTTGTTTTTTAAAATAAGGTTCTACAATAAAAAATTAACTGGTTTTTGGCCATTTGTTCTAAATTGAGCTATAGATATAAGTCAACATACAAATATTGCTTTATTTTCATTTATACAAATTTATATCTAAATATGGATAAAAGTCATTAATAGCCAACATACTTGTGGAAAATATCAAGCATAAACAAACTCTTGATTTAAAGATTTACCAAGAAGCCCCAGCAATGAAGATAGTGTGATAATTGAAAAGGGGTTGGGCATATAATTTATTAGAACATATCAAGACTTCCAGAAATCAGTCAACATACATTGAAAATATTTAAAATAATTGTAGATATGTATGATAACATGATATGTTTTAAAGATATGGCAATGTAAAATGCATAGTTGAGAAAATTTGGCTTCTATTTAAATGGTGATTCAAAGAAATGGAGCATTCAGAGAGGACCATGCATGTGGATGTCAATGCTGTCTGTGATTGGCAGATCAGTAAGGTCATACAGACCAGCTGCTATTTCCCCTTCTTTATAGTTTGATCAAAATGAATATGAGCATCATTGAATGTTCAAATAGCGTAGTCTGCCAGAATATTCCCCAGATGCAAACAGAAGATTAAGCTATTTTGTTATTATAGTACTCTTAACTGACAGGAAGTTTATTTCTAGGCAATGGTTGGACACCTTTGATAAAAGTCATTATTTTTAAAGGTATGAGACTTCCCTTGCAGTATACTACAATATGCCATACTGCCAAATAAATCAAATGAAATTGAACCTTTCAAAAGTTTACTAAACTAGAATAAATAACCAAGCTAAATTTTCCTGTTATACAATGCTAAATTCAGGAAGTAACTTAAGACAGATTGTGGACCTAAATAGAAATGTTTGTGGAGATTAGATAGGTTTGAAAACATAACATAATGATATTAACATAATCTAAATAGTAATTTGAAAATCAAAGCAAAACCCTATTTATTATATAATGAATAAAATATCACAAATAAAACATTACATGTGACATGCGATTAAGAGAAAGCTAATCAAAATAACACAAATCCAGGTTATGTACATAAAGAATATGAAAGAGATGAAAATCCACTAATAGTGAAAGGATCACACAGAATTGAAAGTGCTTGCATTTGTAATAGGGTTTAAAAGTTGTTTCAAGTTTTCTGTGATCCAGGCTGTGATTATTTAAATCTTCAAAGTAAACTAACAGCATGAATGAAAGATGAAAAATGGTTAGAACTAAATTCAGACAAAAACGTTAGATAAATAGTCAGTGATCGACTTTACAACTTTCATAAAAGTCAAACACAATCAATAATTGGTGAAAATATGACGAATTTCTTTAAAATAAATATATGTTGATGATGGACTATGCTTGTCTCTGTAATAGTCTAATAGTTAAGACATAAATACGAGCAAAATTATTTTCAGAAATGTGTATTGAAAATAATGCAAATTCAGTAGAAATAAGCCCCTAAAAACATTCAATGGGATAACAAATAATATACATTAAGAGAACAGAAATTGATTTAGCCACTGAGTTGTATGAACTACTCATACATAATAATTTCCCCAGGTGCATATGCACCAGAGGCTATTATTCTCTGGCATCAGTGTAAGGAGAGGCCTTTAGTCCAGCAAAGGCTTTGTTTCCCCAGTGAATGGGAATGCCATGGCCCTGAGGTGGGAGAGGGTCGTTGGGAGAGAGAGCACCTTCATGGAGGCAATGGGAGGGGGACGTGGGATAGGATTGGGGGAAGAGGATAACATCTGAAATGTAAATACAAAGAATATCCAATATAATTTAGAAAAAGATAATTTGCTTAGTGAATAAATATCCTCCACAATCATATCTACACATATTCAAACGGTGACGAAACTTTCATAAAGGGATTTTATGGCTCTTCTTGATTATCATTGATATCTTATTAAATGATGCTGTAGTTCATACAAAAAATAAAAACAAATAAATAAATAAATATGATAAAAAGAAAATAATTATATGTATAAAATTTAAGATGAGTCAGAGTTAATGAAAATATATTATAATTAGGAATTGTTCACCTATATGATGAAAATTAAGGATGTTGAAAGTTTCTGTGATTATGCATATGGTCTGTTTGTACATTGTTCACATAGTTAGTTTTATCTGGAAACAATATGTTTTTTAAATTTAACAACCTTAAAAGGATTACATTTTTCTTTGATTAATAAATTCATTTCACTTATTTAGTAGAGGAAATTAATAGTAAAATAAATGTTCAAATATAATAATTTTGTAATTTGTATAATATTAATGATAAGATAGGTGTTAAAACATTTTTTTCTCTCTAAACAATGGTCCATCTCATGGGGGATGTAACAAAGCCTGACACTATTACTAATGTTATGATGTTCTTAGAAACTATAGTCTGGCATGGCTGTCCTCTGAGAAGCCCTCCCATCAGCTGACTGAGACAGAAGCAGAGACTTGCACCCAACCACTGGACTAAAGACAGGGACACCAATGGTTCAATTGTAGGAAGAAGTAAAGAAACTGGGGGAGAGAGTGACCCCATGGGAAGACCAGCCATCTCAACTAACCCAGACCACAGAGAGTTCCTTGAGACTGAGCCACCAGGATCACACACAGTTGTTCCAAGGCCCCTGACACATATACAGAAAAGTCTGCCTGGTCTGGCCTCAGTAGAAAAGGAGACTAATCTTTAAGAATTGAGGCCCCAGGGAAGTAAGAAGCCTGGGGAACAGCCTTCTGGGGGAAGAGGAATAGGATGAGGAAACAAAATTCTTTAAATAAAATTTAAGAAAAAACATTGCCAGTATTATCAAATATTGCAAAAGTTCTTTTGATATTGTATACTTAAAAATCACTGTTAAACACATACCTGTGTATCTTAAATATGGTGTCACATACAACATATAAGAAACTGAAACTTTTAATATCATAAATATATTCACTGCATTAAAATTGCCAGTGGATCTATATAGATTCTAAAGAGAAAACTTAAAAACAACACTCACACACACACACACACACACACACACACACACACACACACACACAGAGAGAGAGAGAGAGAGAGAGAGAGAAAGAGAGATCTTCCTCATTCCCAATCATCAAGTGATTGTTAATGTAAAATATGATGACATATCAACTCACCCTATCAAAATGGTTACTATCTCAAAGATTAATTCTAGGAAGTTTGGGGGTGAAATGTGGTGAAAATTATCTCAACATCTCAAAGATAAAACTGTCTGATATTTAATGTGACTAAGCATTTTAACCTACAGTTTATCACTTATTTTAGTTCTTCATGTAGCCTAGGCTGATCTCAAACTTGCTATAGGATGAGCATGACTCGAATTACTGTTTTTCTTGTTTTTCTGTCCCATTTCCTAGGATTATAAAAATTTGAGACCACAACAAACATTACATATATTCATTTTTTTCAGAAAAGTAAATTAGAATATTCTCTCATCTGGTCATGAATTCCCATACAAAGCTGAAGACAATGAACTCAATATCCCTTCCCACATCTGTTACAATATTTGCTAAGTATGCAAAAAACGGAAACATTCTGTGTACCTCATTTTAGGAGGATAGAAATTAAAATTCAAACCACTGCCATTTGTGACACCATAGCTAGGAATATAATTATCATATTATATGAGATAAGTGGAGCATAAAATAGAAGTATTGTTTACACACTTAAAGACATTATTGGAATTGATGATGTGTTTGGTTGCCAGGTTACAGTTACTACAAAGCTAGTAGAGATGAAAGAGTTGGGGAATGGCAATGTGTAAAATGTTACAGTAACTTAAGAACAGAAGGTTCTAAAGTCAGTGAACTTTTCTATCACTACTGTAGATTATAATGATGTATTGTACATTTCAAACACATAGAAAACAGCATTAAATATTGATATTGAAATGTCTACAAAGTATGCTATGGAGTTCTTTATTTATGTGCCCAGAAATTGAACAGCTGGGTCATATGGTAATTTTACTCAAAATTGTTTGTGTATACTCCAAACAGATTTCCACAATGGCTATATTATTTTGTATTTCTACAACAATTCAATAAGGGTTCCTCCATTCCCACAACTCTAGCTGCAAATTCTATTTACTATGTTAAAGAATAGACCCAAACTACATGTATGTGAACAGACAGACACATGGGAAATGTGAATGCAGTACATGTACAGATGGTATTTTGTTCAGCTTTAAATTAAAAAATAATTACCAAAATTTGCACGAAGATGGGTGAACCTGGAACTTTAATATTGAGTTGACCCAAACTCAAAAATAACATAAAATAAAATAAAAAAATAATAAATCTACTATGTTCATATTCTCTCTCTCTCTCTCTCTCTCTCTCTCTCTCTCTCTCTCTCTCACACACACACACACACACACACACACACATACAAACACACACACACCATACTGCATACATGTACATATGAAAAATGATGTACCTGTAGGAATAGGATAAAATTTAGAAGTGTGACTAGGAGAGAGAAATATTAGGTGATGAAAAAGGACAATAAAAAAGCAAAGGGCACATGAACCATAAAAATAGGATCATAATACAAAGATAAATACATTTTTTTTTCTAGTTTCAACTCCTTCATTGTTTTTCATGGTGAATAAACACATAGAGACAAAGAATAGTGTAAGTAGGACAATGATATATTCACTCAAGTTTCACCCTATTGATATATGTGTCCCGGAAGTGCCACATCTCCGAAAAGCACCACAAACAGGGAACCAAGTGTTTAAATGCTCGAGCCAATATGGGGCATATCTCACTGAAGCCAACACTCTGCCCAACTGCTTTTCTCAGTTTCTTAGACATCAACAACATTGACCTCTATGGTTGCAACAAAGTACTTCTATAAATATGGCTATAAAATAATAGTAGAGGTAGTTAATTAATAAAATTAAAACTTCCAAGACCATGATGGCATAACTAGATGTTTTGTTGTTGCTATGTTAGTATAGAAACATTCTTCATTCTGCCATTATTAAAACAGTGCACTGGTAACAATGCTCCACGTTGGCTTTAGACACATTGGTGAAAATACCAACAAAGAGACCGCAAGCAATTACTTTCCTACCATTATTATAAAATGATTCTAAACCAACACAACTTCTACATGATCTTGGATGCCATCCAAAGCTTGTTAGGCACACATTCTGCAAACACTATACTATAGTGCATTCCATCCCAAACTTGGCATGAAGGTGTAATGTGCCATGAGAATTGTCATATTTCTGTTCATAAAAGAGAGCTCCTATTTTCCAATGTGATAAGTAGCTAGGTTCTTTTCCAAAATCCTAACTTCAGCTCACTTTTAACAATTTGATTCGGATACACTATAAACAACATGGAAAAAATAATTTTGTAAAAAACTATTTTTTTGTAACTTTAAAGTAACTGATGCTCCTATTCTTTCATTTAGTGTTACATTCCCAAACAAAATATATCCTTCATTAAACTCAGCGTTTAATATTCCAAATCCATGTTACGTTATTAGGTTGGTTTGTGTTTTTTAGTGTTTGTTCTAACTTGAAGATTAAATTTTACATAAATGTAATATATCTGAAAATAATAAATGTCCTCAATAGCCATTTTTTATTCTTTCAGAATTCTAGTTTTTGGAAAAACATTGCCACTCTGTTTTATTTATTCTTTTCAAGCATGTTCCATTCAAATAATAGATTTTTTCATCTCTTCATCACTTCTTCTCTCTAGCACTCACCAGTGCCTCAAATAAATCTCCTTCTGAACTTAATTTCCCCTCTTGCAGTTCTGACTTATTTCAAATTGTTCAATATTTTAAACTTTTAATGGGGTGAACTGGAAAAGGATAGTATATGGAGACCCAAGACCTCTAGTTTTAACATGGATCCTCTCTGTCCTATTCTCTATTGCATAGCATAATATACACTGGAAAGTCAAAAGTTCGCTCCTAAGCAGAAGAAACTACAGCATCTCCAGTTACTTAAGATATCATCTTGTGGCTAGAGAGATGAAATTTGGGCTCAGAGTACTTGTTGGTTTTACAATGGACCTTGACTCAGTTCCTAGAATCCATGTGGGGACATGAAATTTGTCTCCATTTCCAGTGGATTATTATAATAATAATTCAGACTTAATGAAATATAAAATCTCAGGCAAATGAGTATAAATAAAAAAAGTATTTTATTGATTGTGTTAACACAGACCAAGAAAAGCACACAATTGCTTTTTAATTAGTGATTTCTACCTACAAATCTTTCTATTTTTCTATATAACCTAGATTCATCCTCAAAAAAAAAAAAAAGCAAACAAAAACAAATTATAAAAGGAAAGTTAAAAGGGGCAGGGTAGGCACCCTAAAAAGGGGAATAACAAGATACATGCCATATGAAAGCATACATGAGAAGAATGGAGGGTAGCTTATTACTGAAGAAGGTCAGGGAAGAGGGATAAGCAATGCCGAGAATGCATGAAATGACCATTTTACTAACATCATTTTATATTTAAGGCATTAAATATGGTATATACATAAAGATATATAGACTGAGCAGGTTTTACCTAGACATGTATATCTATATTCCATGTTCACAACTGGGATAATTAGTGAAAAACTGTCCATAGATTGGACAGATTAAAGGATCAAGGAACATGATACAAATATCTCACTGGTACCAATGTCCTAGTAGCAGCCATAAAAGTACTCCTCTGAAATATTCAGAAGAGAAAACTAACTTGCATAGCCTTTTAGCCCATTTTTATTTCTCTTGGTTTCTTTCCAAAAGTGGAAGGTGATTAGCTCTTCCTTAAAATAGCATGGATTTTGTCACAGGATTAGGAGGATCTGGATCTGACTTGGAAATCTATTTCGTGGGGACTAGCAGTGATAGTACTAAAAAGTGATATGTTAGTTGGCAAAAGAGAAAAACAGTCAATAGTCCAATCCATCAGTAATGTGTATCTATGAACCACTACAATGACCACAATGGAAAAATATCACTGAAGGTGTAATAGTGACATTCATACCTTTGCGGTCACCAACAAACACTTAATTGCACATAGATCTCTGCTCAACACCAGAGAAATCATATCCAGTTCTGTGAACCCAACATATTACCTGCATCTAAGGAGATATGGCTTGTAGAGGACAAGCTGTTACTATCACTTTCCTAAACTCTTTTAATTGTTAACTGCATTCTCAGTGCTTGTTCTTATATTGACATGAACCCTAAGTCTTCACCAAAATGGCTTCTTCTTTTAGCTGATGGAAGCTATTATAAAAAGCCATAACTGGTGAAAATGAAAAGAAATTTACAACAAAATCTCTATCTACAACAGAAACCAAATAATCGAATCTCAGAACATTTCATGACAGGGAGAGGAAAGTAATTGCCATAGAACCAGGAAGTCTGCTGTACTACTGACTGTGTCTTCTAAATAAAATAGGGAAGCATGTTCATGAATTGTCAATAATATGTCTGCCTAAACAAGCCTAAGTATTTATAATAGTAGTTGACATTCTATTGTGAATTTGGGACATCTTAGAATAACCTTCATTTACATGAAGGTAATGACAACTGGGAGAGAGAAAATAAATTTACCCATCAGTGAGGACACTAGATTGTTATTTAATACCAAGCAGTCAGCTCTAAGAGCATATACATACAAGCAACACTAAATGGACTCAACAAGTTAACTTTATCTTTAATTGAAAAAACCAAGTGTGTGTGTGTGTGTGTGTGTGTGTGTGTGTGTGTGTGTGTGTGTGTGTAAAACAAAGAGAGACCATGAATTTGAGAAGAAGCAGGGGAGATATATAGAAATGGCTGCAGAGGGGTCAGGTAGGGAGAAATAATTTAATTCTATTTTAATTAATGAAAATATATTTTAGATACTAAAACCATTGAACTTAATAAAATGAGGCACCTACTCTTGATTAGTGCTACATTAACAAAATGATCTGTGAAACCTCTAAATACTAGATGAAGATGAGCTTGAATAAAGGAACATCTCTCTGGTGATGTCTCAAAGATACTGCCTGCAGTAATTCAATTCTTCCAACTTACCTAGTAAGAACAGATAAGCTAGAGACTGGAAATGGGATTTCCGAAGCAGGATAAATATTTTTAGAACTAAAGACTTATCTCCCTGATTTTATTCTCAGATTGCCAACAATTACATTAAATATTACTCTTGAATACTGGACTTTTCTAACCCCTCCTTCACCACCTGGAAAACAGTAAGAAACAGATTATGGAATAATATCCAGGGCAATTTACATGCATTCCTAATGAACTGAGATAGTTTTCTTGCATTTCTTGTCACTCTTACAGTCAGCAGTCTGCTAATGATAGCTAATTAAATTTGTGTAACCCTGCCATTGTATTGGAGATGACATTTTATCAGCATTTCTCATGTGGCTTCTTGGTGCTTCCATGTTATAAGGAAGGATTTCTCTCAGCCAACACAATGTTTGTCATTTTTCTGGAATGGCAGTTCACTCTGTTGGTATAAAAACAAAACAAAATGACAACAAAAACAAATATATGCTGCCCTTAAATATATTTGAAACTCAGCATTGAAAATCAAGGGAAAGAAAATGATCATCTGATTAGTCAAACAGACTGTTATTCAAAATCAATTGCCTAAACCAGGTACTAGAACTGGACTGTGTTCAGGATGGATGAGTGACGTACATATTATCACGTACAGTTATACCTATTATTTAATCAGAGGAAAGTGGATGAACTTTAATATGTTATATTCTTATTCTTTGTTTAATATGAACCAAATTATGTATACAGTACGAAAGATAAAATTCTAGATATGCTATATCATTAGACAATAATTTATCTTTTAGTCACTAAATAAAACATTTATATCATTCATATGTAATAAATATTTACTTTAATTTTTCTTTTTTTTCAGATTATTTTGTTCTTTATTTTTTCTGAACAACTTTATTATAAAAAAACAAAGATAAATGTACAAATTTTACGCATTTTTGCATAAAAGTATACAAATACATTTTTGTCAGTGCTTCGCTTTTTTTTTCCCAAAGGTTTGATACTGTGCATTATGGTCTTACTAGTTACAATGAGCATAAAGTACATGTAAAACACGATGTAACCTGAAATTAGTCAAAGTTTTCTTGGTGTGTGAGGATTGAGCATAATGTCTTTTTCTTTTCTTTTCTTTTCTTTTCCTTTTCTTGAACTTCACACAGTCTGTGAGTTGTTTCTGGGGGTGCTCAGAGCTTTCTGGGGTTAGTATCCCATTATCAGTGATTGCATATTATGTCTGTTCTTTTGTGACTGGGTTATCTCACTCAGGATGATATTCTCTAGATGCATCCATTTTCTTAAGAATTTCATAAAGTCATTGTTTCTGATAACTGAGTAGTTCTCCATTGTGTAAATGTACCACAATTTTTGTATCCATTCATCTACTGAAGGATATCTGGGTTTTTTCCAGCTTCTGACTATTATGAACAGGGCTGCTATGAACATTGTGCTGTATGTGTCTTTGTTGTATTTTGGAGTGTCTCTGGGGTATATGCCCAGAAGTGGAGTAACTGGGTCTTCAGGTAGTACGATGTCCAATTTTCTGAGAAACCGCCAGACTGATTTCCAGAGTGGTTGTACCAGTTTACAACCCCAGCAACAGTGGAGAAGTGTTCCTCTTTCTCCACAACCTCACCAGCATCTGCTGTCATCTAAGTTTTGGATCTTGGCCAATCTGACTGGTGTGAGGTGGAATCTCAGGGTTGTTTTGATTTGCATTTCCCTGATGGCTAAGGATGTTGAGCACTTCCTCAGATGCTTCTCAGCCATTAGATATTCCTAAATTGAGAACTTTTTGTTTAGCTGTGTACGTTATTTTTAATAGGGTTTTTTGATTCTCTGCTGTCTAGTTTTTTGAGTTCTTTGTATACCTTGGATATTAGGCCTCTATCTGATGTGGGGTTGGTAAAGATCTTTTCCCATACTTTAAACATTTCATAACTAGTTTTAAGAATCAATTTAAAATTATGATGTATAGGCAGGCGTGATAGAAAACTATGGAGACCAAGCAGGATAACATCTGTGTGGGAAATGAAGAATTCCTCTCCAGCCAGGGCTATAGAATGAGAAAAAGTATTCAACCCAGAAGTAACAAAATGAAGAAATATTATGTGATAACTTTTTCTTGTGTTTTTTTAATTCATTATATTTCTGTAAGTTCTAGTTCTGGTTCTCGATTACAAAAAAATGATAATTTGTATTATTCATTTTTGGAATGAGTCTTTCATTTTCCCTCAAACCATGTCTATTTCTAACATACTTGCATTTTATTTAGATATATATATTTGAATATATATGTCCAAGTCCAGTTTGTGCTCTGGTTCTCATTAAATGTTTGAACTACATTGGGACACAATGATTTTCTCATGGGTGAGGCCCATTTATTTACTAATTTCTTAACTTGCATAGGGAATTTTTGTCTAAAATGTGGCACTTATTAAAACACCAGCCAGTGTTTTTCTCATCTTAAATTGATTCATGCAATTTGTTTGTTAACAGTCTTCTGATTAGAAATGTAACTTTAATCTCATCTTAAATTCAAAAAGGATAAAAATGGGGCTATTCCAATTCTCTAGTTGTCTAGGAGGAAGCAACCCCTTTCTACTCCAGTCACAAATGCACAAACATTTACTATAGATTCTCATCGGTTTAATAAAATGCCTGTGTTTTAGTTGAAAGATAAAATAATTAGGATCATAAAATTGGTGTAGATATGGAGGTCCCAAATTGCCACATATCTAGCCTAACACTACTGGTTTTCCAAAAACTTTGAAAGCTTGAAGATACCCCCTCCTGTGATGTATAGTTTTAATAAATAAATCCCACACTAAGTTCACCTATTATCAGGCATAGCTCTATGCAGCTGTTTTGTCCTGGTTCAAGTGGCTAGTTTACTAAACTAACCAAACCAGTTTCATCTGAAGTGCCTGAAGCTATTGCTCACATTTGCCAGGCCATCCTCTTTTGCTTACTCAGATTCCCTTAGCCCCATAAAATAAAAACACAAGAGACTTATATTATCACAGCAAGATTTATAATGGCAAATCTCCAACCCCAAAATGCCTGTGCAAAGAACATACAACTTAGTCAATTTAAATACAAGTTGCATGCCTAGATTGGGCAAATATAACCTGTTGCCTTTGCTACTTTCAGCTTCTCCAGGCCATGTGGGCCTGCTCCATCTTCAACTTCTTCTTCTCCCATCCTCTCCCTCATCCTCCATCTTCTCCTCCTTCTCTCCCTTTTCTAAAACTTTCATCTGTCTTTTCTGCCCACTTCCCAATCACAGGCTCTAGCCTTCTTTTACCAATTAAGATTTTACCTGACATCACCTGAGTACCGAATCTACTCCTTTTCAGGGCACCCCTCTAGAGGAAACAGTAAATACAAACAGCAATTGACCAATCGAGAACACCCACCCTTTCACCCCCAAAGAAAAGTATATTGCTGTCATATTTCCTACTTTCTGTCTGACGATGTAATTGAAGCTTGACAAAAATCTATTAATATACGAAATCAATGACATTGGGGTATAGTAAAAATTCTTGGATGTTTTAGAAAAAAAACTCACCCAATGTCCATCTCTATGGGAAGCAATGTACTACCGTTTCCATTGGAATGACTGTAAGGTAAGGTGTCACCATTGTAGAGATAGTATAGAAAATATTTTCAAGTACAATCAAATACAGGCTTTGTGTACATGTCAACCACTTCCATGTTGTTGGACTACACATTCTATCTCTGCAGCTTTCTTCCTTGTCTTCTAAAATGTACTTGTATATATGTACATGTTCAGTGCTGTGTGATTTCTGTAAAGCCACGTATTCCTGTAGAATGCCTCAAATTCAATAAAGTTGTTAAAATTTTAACACATTAATCAAAGTATTCTTGGTGTGTAAGGATTGAGTATATTTTTTTTTCCTTGAACTTCACACAGTCTGTGAGTTGTTCCTGGGGTAGGCCAAGCTTTCAGGGGTTAGTATCACATTGTCAGTGAGTGCATATTATGTCTGTTTTTTTGTGACTGGGTTATCTCACTCAGGATGATATTCTCTAGATGCATCCATTTTCTTAAAAATTTCATTAAGTCATTGTTTCTGATAGCTGAGTAGTACTCTATTGTGTAAATGTACCACAATTTTTGTATCCATTTATCTACTGAAGGACATCTGGGTTCTTTCCAGCTTCTGGCTATTATGTATAGAGCTGCAATAAACATTGTGGTGCATGTATCTTTGTTGTGTACTACGGTGTCTCTCGGGTATATGCCCAGAAATGGAATTACTGGATCTTCAGGTAGTACTATGTCCAATTTTCTGAGGAACCGCCAGATGGATTTCCAGAGTGGTTGTATCAGTTTACAACCCCACCATAAGTGAAGAAGGGTTCCTCTTTCTCTGCAACCTCGCCAGCATCTGTTGTCATCTGAGTTTTGGATCTTGGCCAATCTGACTGGTGTGAGGTGGAATCTCAGGGTTGTTTTGATTTGCATTGTAACTAGTAAGACCTTAATGCAGAATATCAAACCTTAAAACAAAAAAAAAAAAAAAGAAAAGAAAAAAATGCCAAGCACTGACAAAAATGTATTTGTATACATTTATGCAAAAATACTTAAAATTTTTTCTTTTATCTTTGTTTTTTAAAATAAAGTTAAAAAAACAAAAAAATTAATATCCTCTTTTCCATATGTAAATGTTACATATATACATATGTGTATATATATGTCCCCACAAAAATTACAACCTTAAAAATGTATTTGTATACATTTATGCAAAAATGATTAAAATTTGTACATTTATTTTTGTTTTTCAAAATAAAGTTTTTGAAGAAAAAAAATATATGAGACTATAAAAGCCATACCTAAGCACAGCATAAAACAAAATTTAACACACACACACACACACACACACACACACAAACACCACAAAGTGAGTTTTTCATTAATGATTTGACAAATGAAACACTTCATGTGTCATTATAATTCTATAAAAATATTTTAACCAAGAGATTAGTTTTATACATTTTCTTCATTAAATTAGCTTGTTTGTAACATCGTACCTTCAAAATGTGTGTTTTTTATTGCCCACAGAATTATCACACATGTACATGTAGCATCAATCTATTTTTCACTCAAGAGGAAATCTTCCAGTCTGAGAATGACATCTCTAAATTTCTAAATATGCCTAATAGTCTACTCTTCTTAAGGTGCCTGTGAATCTAGCACTGCTCTTTTAAAAAGATAATAAAAGCAATGTTTTATACTTTTGTTTCTTTTTTGTTTTGTTTTATTCTAGAACTACTGTTTAGTTCTTTTGCCACAGCAAATTTTGTAATTGTCTAAGTTCCAAGATAAGTTTTTAAATTTGTCTTTTTGATAATTTAAACAAATGTTGCTTTAAAAAACATTCCTTTCATTTTTTTGTTTATTTACTTGTTTTAAAACTATAATTCAAAAATTGATTTTACATTTTATTATCCAGAATTGTCACTAAAAATATTGTCATTTTATTCCATATCTAACTTCTACTAAACATTTTTTTTTTGTAGGATGACGTAGCAAATTATGAAAGCATCTGTGGAAAAGTGCTTGGTGGAACATATAAAACAAATGAACAGTCTACTTACAGTGAGTAAACACTGCTAAAGAACAAATGTTTCACTGAATTATAAAATATGATGATTTTAGTAGGAAAAGAATTCGACAATTCTACACAGGAATACTCTCTAGCACTGACAATTTGAAAATTAAACAAGCAGACAAAACCTACTCTATCTTCTTTTATAAATGAATGCCTGTTTTTATTAAAAGCCTCAACACTCTCTCCAACTCCAAATGGAATTGTCAGTGGTGTCAATGAGGCATAAGCATAGGTTTATTTCAAAAAGATTATAAAACGAGGGAGACACTTGAGCAAAATCACTTCAAATTTTTGTAGGCCATTTCACAATAACTACTCAGAGTGTAATCACACTTTAGAATATAATTTGAAAGAAAAAGAATTATTTCAATTAAAGCATATTAATATTCTGTTGGAATTCAGTAGTCAACAACCACTTTGTGTCTGTTCCTCAGTTGATTTTTAATGTTTCTGATTTCTATATTAGTCCTGTAAATAACACCATAAAAAGGTTTCTCTCTTGTTCTCTTCTGTGCTCTTCATCTCTTGATATCTTGGACTCTTGCTCTCCCACTCCCTGTCCCCCCTCTCCCCCTTCGATTCCTCCCTCTCTTTCCATGTGCTCATGGTCAGCCTCTAGGCTTCTACTCTACTTCTCTACTCTCCAGAAAGAATACCAATGACTAATTAATTATACTTATTAAGTATCTTAATATTTTTTCACTCATTACACTTGAAAATAATCACATAATATTACAAAGAGAATAACGAAACTGAATTCCCACATAAACATTTTCTCCTATCCACTGTCATAATTTGTTCCCATTCAGAATACTCCCACGTCATTGAAGAAATTGCTACTTACAAATAAATAGCATGTCTTCCAGACTTCTATCACTGTGTGACTTTGGATAAGGGAATAAAGAGTGCTATCTCAAAAAATATATTAATGGCTGTCCACTAGATCTTATTTCAGATAAAACCCTATTACTTGTGAGGCATTTTCTGATTTCTGTTAGGATAGCTTTTAGAAATATGATTATCTTTTTCTTTTTTTAAGTGACAGATTAATCTGTCAAGTCATATCCCTAGTGGTGTGTGTGTGTGTGTGTGTGTGTGTGTGTGTGTGTGTGTGTAAAACCTTTAAATTTGATCAGAAGTGACAGAACATGGAGTGCCTTCTTTGCAAAACAATTCCATTTCCTGACTCACCTACTTCCCTTTGATCATATGGCTTATAAGGAAACTTATAAGCACAAAGAATCATTCTTACACACTTTGACATGCCTTTGAAAACCACATTATTTTCTAATGCCATATTGTTGGACTTTTGCCTTTGGTCAACAGGTCAAGGCAAAGGGAGAGAAAACCCAGCCCAGCCGGATCTTTCAGGGTCTGAACAGGATGGTGAGTGTTGCTGGCCCAAAAGGAACACATGGAGCCAGGAGTCTTGTAGAAGCAGGAACTCTCTTTAATGTGGCATCAATTTGTTTATATAGGCAGGGAGAAAGGGGTGGGAACAGATTTATGGGGTGAGACAATGTCAGCAGTAGCTAGACAGCAGCTAGTCTCACTCAGGTCAACAGGTTCTGCTGAGAATTTCTCAAGCAGAAGCGAAAAATAGGTCTAGAAAATCTAGCCAGGCTTATGCTTTACCACAAGGCCACAGGGACTTAGGCCTCTTGCCCTCAAGGCCCAAGCTAAGGCCAGAATGAGACCCAACATCATGTAGTTTGCCATTGGATTGTATTCACTGAAAATGCACCAATATGTACATATGTCAGGTCAATCATACAAGTCTGTCAAATATAAATCACATTATGATTTAATTATTCATGTTACCCAATAAAATACTCAGTTTTATTTGCATTGGCACATACACAGACAGTTCACGAAAGAAGGCATACATATAAAAATTATGGCTCATGCATGGCTTAGAAGTGATAAGCACATCTTAATTATCAGAGCAGTGGAAAGTAAAACAATATGATGAAATATATACCTGGAAGAATTGTTAAAGTTAAAAATGTCTGCAGCATCCAATGCAGGCGAGTCTGTGGAACCAGAGAACATCGACTCCCTGCAGATGATATTGCAAACACAAGAGTCCTAATGTGTTTTAATAGTTCCATGTGCCATTTACTTTTAATGTGAGAAGTTTTTGTTTGTCAATGAAAGATTTCTAAATTTTATTGCTGTTTTAATCAATCCTAACTAAATAGAAATGTAACCAGTAAAATGGAATTCATAACTAGTATAGGAACAATGTAGTCAAAAAGAAACAGAGACTTTAACAGTTCATCTTCTTGGTTAACTGAGTAGATACTAATAAAATGAAATTTGATGTGTCTCTAATGGAGGGGCATGGCAGCACTGAATATTGTTGGCACAATCCAATAGATTGAGATACCAAAATTGTTTACAAAATTCTGAACCATGGAAGTTTTATAAGGATCTTTTAATTTTACATAAGATGAAGTAGAGTTGGATGCTTGTTTTGTCTGTTCTTGAGACTACATATTCCATGGTCACAAAAGCAGCAGTTGGAAAATTGAATTCACAGTTTTTGGCTATTAGGAAACACAGAGGGACATACAATGAAGGATGGGAGTTTGCCTAGTACTAAACTACAGAATACCCCTTGTACTAAAGATGAAATGATTCCATTCAATCCCCAGGCTGAATGGAGTGAAAATGGAAGCGATAGGCTGGCAAATGAAAACAGCTGTGTTTTACTGCAGCACAGACAGTCTGTACATTCAGCTGCTGATTTATAATGAACATGGAAATTGTAAGTGACAGACTGATGGTCCCTTATAAAGCAAATATTTGGAAGCAGTAGAGGTGCCTGTGCTTGATGAAAGGCAGCCATCTGATCCTGATAAACCTTTTCCTGTATGCACAGTTACTGAACTCTTTCCTACTACAGAGATGCAAAATTTCAACATGAAAAGGAGCAAATTCCACTGGGATCACATTAAAACAGTGCCTCACACACTCCAAAGTGAACAGGGATATTTTCTAAATAGTAATCCAAAAGCAGTAATTAATCAAATAATTCCCAGTCCTAACATTAATAACTGAGCCCTTGAAAGACCGTGTGCTATTGCTTGCATGTCCCTAAATCTAGTGGTCCTCAAGCAACCTGCCAAAAACTTCCTTCCTCCAAGTGTGGTCCAGAAACCTGTCCTTTCTTTCCTTCTCTTTGGATCTTATCTTAGATATTTCACTGTTTAGCCACTGCATCATAAGGCCGTGGGACTCACTGACAACATGTGGGTGAAGGTGGCTGGATGAAAGATTTATACTGTAGTTCAGCGAGCAATCAAAAAAGAATAAGCTTGATACCGGCAGAAGTATCAATATTGTCTGCATTTCTGGGGTGTTATCAGAATAGCTTTCTCACATAAATGTGCTTGGGCTCAGGAGACATAGTTTTATTTCAATCTGGTAACACTAGTTCCCATTTGCAGAAACCCTCTTATTCTTCAGTACAGAGGCAATTTGGCTCACAGGTTGGTCAAATACATATTACCTTGCACAGTAAATGCCAACCATTTTCTCTAACATTCAGACTTGCAGCTGGATCTGGATAAATTGTCCACATATTTATTACCTTTTTTGATATTTTTTACAGACATTTCGTTATTTCCTACAATGTTAAGACAAGTAAAACAATTTTTGGTACACCAACAACAGCATGTACACATACTTAACATGCTGTAAGTTTAGGATGCAATAATTTATTTATATTGTCAACCTGGCACTGCAAGTCTTTCTAATAAATATATCTTCTTTTTTTCTTATTTTTAACTCAGTTATCTCTCATATATTAAGTCAAAACCACAGTTTCCCTTCCCTCTACTCCTTCCATTCCACCACCATGCCCAGATTCACTCATGTCTGCTCTGTTTCCCTTCAGGAAAAAAAAATCCTATTAGGAATAGCAACCAAACCAGGCATAAAAAGTTTCAATAACACTAGTCACAATTCCTCATTTTAAGGCAGGAAAAGGTAACTGAGTAGGAGGAAAAGGCAAATAAGCAAGTCCATCCTATTATATATGTGTTGGGATTCTTTAAACCTCACCTCTCAGTTACCTAGCAACAGCCAGGTATATCCCACCCCTCAATTACCCAGCAGTAGCCAGGTATGCTCCTTCCCAATGACCTGACACTATAAAAGGAGCTGCTTGACCCCTCCTCTCTCTCTTGCTCTTGTGCTCTTGCAGCCCTGCTCTCCCACCCCTACCCCTCCTCTTCTCTTCCTTTCCCTCCCTCCCTCCACATGCTCATGGCCAGCCTCTACTCCTCTCTCTCTCTCTCTCTCTCTCTCTCTCTCTCTCTCTCTCTCTCTCTCTCTCTCTCTCTTTCTCTCTCTCTCTCTCTCTCTCTCTCTCTCTCTCTACCTCTACCACCTTCTTAACTCTCCCATGGCCTGAATAAACTCTATTCTGTACTATAAAATTGAGTGGCTGGTCCCTCAGGGGGAAGGGATTCCCAACATGGACTTCCCAGAGGCACCCCACTTACCCCCAGGCCTTGCCACACCTCCATGGGCCATAATCCCCCTACTCTCTTCATCCTTCCCCTAACATTGGTGCCGAAACCTGGGAGGTCATTTTTTCCTTACATTGGTGCCTCCTGTGAGGAGATTAGATTTCCTCATGACCAAATAATCTCTTTTGTTTCAGTGACTTTTAACAACCTTAGATTGGTGCCAGAGTGACTCATTAAAATGCAGGTTGGAATCCTGACACTCACTAGCCTAAGACCTGATAAGTTCCCTCCCCACATTGGTCAGAGTAAGCATTCATGAGGTCTCAGGGAAGTGTTCCTGAACTACCCCTGAGGACAGGTACTTTTACTGACCCTCATTCTAGGACTTTTGCCCTTGGACTCCCCCCCCCCTTTTTACTAGACCCAGGCCGGGCCTGAATCTCACTCTGGAGCACCGCCTCTGAGGAGCACTGCCTCCGATTTAGCCCCATTGCTGACTCTCACCAATGGGCCGCCTCCTTGGAGCACAGCCTCCGAGCTTAGCACCCCCATGGCAGCTATCCGTAAACTCACCCATGGGCTTGTCTTCGCCACCTTTGTCCCTATTTCCTGGGATGCTTTAGTTTAATTTACAGTGATCAGAAACCAATAACGTGCACTCCCTACCTAGCTATCTGTTCTGTGTGAAGATCTGGCCCCACCCCTAGCCTCTGCTTGGGACTATTTGCTAGACCTAGCTATTCTCATCCCACATTTGCTTTCTCCATCCCCATCTCTGTCCCAGACTCTTTCTGTCAGCTGAGAGCCAATGGGGCAGGCATCTGGTCTGGGACACCGCACCTGCAGGAGCCAAGGGTGGGCCGAGTGCCCCAGGCTCTAACTACTCCCAGAGCCAGTGGGGATGGTAGCGATTGGGTTTCTGCAGAGACCCTGGCTCCTATGGCAGTCCCTAGGGAAACCATGAGAGCAGGCCTCCTAGTAAGCAGCCACCTACCCAGCAGATCACACACATGGTCCCCCGCCAGGGTGGCAGCACAGGTACTGCCCCACACACCAAGGGGCAGCATGGCATGACCCCTGGCCAAAACCTCTAGCCTTGCCGTGCTGCCACAGAACCAAACCCCCTCCCTGTATGTGAGTGCCTCCAGTGCCCGAACTGCACTTTCTCACCTGTGTGCAGTAGTGCCTGTGTCAAACATGTTTCATTTCCCTTTATTATTTTCAATCTTATTCTGCCTGCTAGATTAAAGTTTTATTTATTCTAAGCCAGATTTCTGACTGCATTGACAGCTAAGGTAACTGCAGCTTAACAACTAAAAGAAACAGATTTCTATTTTCTAGCAAGTAGCTCAGATATATGGTTACTTTCTTATATAAGTTCTGGTTCCATTAATGCTTCATGTTTCCTCTTGCTAAACTTCCTTTTCCACTACATATAATTCTTGCACCTTCTGCTCCATAAAGGCTCATCTTAAAAATGTTTATACTGTTAACTCATGTTGTTATCTCTTTTATAAACTTATAAGCTACAGGAAACTCAATCAGATCTACCTCCAATGGACAAAATAAGACTCCACCCAGAAAAGTACATCTGCCTAAAGCTCACTACCTATTCTAAAGGGTGGGATTCCTTTAGATTTCAAATGTGGGTTTCAAATGTACATCTAAGAAATTTTCTTCCTTTTCATGACTATAGCTCTCACTGCGTAGGCCACTGTGATAGTTACGCCAAATGCCACAGGGTTTCACCTTTCCTGATACCAGATCATGGCTAAGATTCGCACACAAACATCGGCAAATTGGTAGAGATTGTCACTCCAGTTGGCAGAGAGAATCTCCGATTTTCCAAAAACGGCCCGGCCAGCCTTTGTGGGCAAAGAGGGTTAATTCTCTATAGCCACAGTTTTGAGACAGACATTGACCATTGAGAAAGTCCTGTCGGGAGTGCCCTTCACTTTATCCCTTCCCCCAGGGCTCTAGCAGCTAGTTCACTCAGCCGAAGACCAGGCCTGGCAAGGGCAGATCTGGGATCTGGTGATGCCACCAGGAGTCTGAGTGACAACTCGTGACCCCTGCACATTGGCAAAATTTTCCTACTGAGTTTTATCCACTGGGATGCTGATTTGGACAACTCTGTAGCCCCTCCCTGTACCTTCCCAATGGACAACTCAATGTCTCACAATGTGTCACCAGGTTCCCCACAGGGATGTCTCCTGGAAAATTCCAAATCTCTAACACTGACACCTCAGCTAAAGACATATAAATTGATACACCTCTACAACAATGTTTGAACTCAGTATCCACTAGATAATGACTCAATATGGCACCCTAGACTCTTTTAATTTTATGAGACTTTCACTCATATTGCCAACAATCTGGTAAATGGAAAGGTTCCCTATGTACAGGCATTTATCTATGTCTGCTCTAATTCTTCTCTGTGTTCTTCTTGTAACCCCACCCACCTCTTTTTAGCAATGAGGCAGATGACACCACAGTTCTCGACCCAACCAATGAGCCATCCTCTCTTCGCCGCAAAATCCAAACCTCTACCTCAGCTTCTACTCATGCTACTCTAAGCTTTTCAAAACTCCCCTCCAAAGCCAGACTCATGTGTCGATGTGGGCATGCCACCTGACCTCAAGCACCATTGCCAGTGCCCCTTTTTCCCTATCTGTTCTCTTCTGTGCCGCAATCTTATAGTCTGATGTTCTATGCTTTACTATGTGTCCCACTAATAATTTAATTCCTGAGGAAAGCCAGCGAATTTGGGAGCAGAAAAAAATGCATGTAGACAAGATCCATCAAACAGATAGACACTAACTTAGACCCTAAAAACCCAAAAGGTAAACAACTTCTAATGACCTATTTCTTTTCCCATTGCTACCCAGACATAAGAGACTAGCTTAAAAACTTGAGAGGGGAACCCTAACTCCACAGGCAGAAGTCTTGGTGCTGGCCTTTAAAGTGTACCATGGGAAAGATAAAAATGCTCACAAGTACCATATGCTGGCAAAGTTCTCCCGACCAGCCCCAGCCGCTGCTACACCACCGGGCCCCTGCTACAGATGTGGTCAATAGCTCATCGGGCAAAAGCTTGCTCCAGCCTCACAAGCCAAGGGGCCATGTCCTAAGTATGATCCAGAGGAACACTGGGCTGTCCATTGCCCTGTGTCATGCAAGACAGAGGGACATCACACCCAAATAGCCCTCCAGCCTTCTAGGCTTGGCTATGGACAACTGAAGAGGCCCAGGCTCCCTTGACCTGACCACTGCCATCATGAACAGGGAGCCACGGTTATCTATCAAGGTATGTGAGCAGCCCATCTCCTTCCGCTTGGACACTGGGGCCACTTACTCGGTCCTGATGGAGTTTTGGTGACCTACTTCTCCCTCCCATTTTCCTATTGTCAGGTAATAGGACACCTTACTTTCCTCACCAGATTCCAGCACTTACTTACATTTTTAGGGATGTACCTCTCAGTCATTCCTTTTGGTAGTACCAACATATCCTGTCCCTTTATTGGGAAAGGGATCTTCTAGCTAAGTTGGGAGCCTGTATTGCCTTTGCCCCCCCCCCATTTGCCTGAACCCAAGCTCGCTAGCAACCCCTCTGCTTCTTCTATCCAGTCAACCTACTAACACAAACATGTTTCCTTTACCAGCTTCTCAGGTAGACACCAAGTCTGTTGCTAAACACTCTTCTGTTTTCATCCAATTACTAGACCCTACCAAGACCCTTGTAAGGTGATTCTTGAGATGCCTGCAGCTCTTATTCCAAGTACAAGATCCATGAGATCCCAGGTGGGAGACAAAAGCTGTTGGTAAGCTCTACTCTAAAAAACCAGACAGAGTCCCTCCTGTAAGTACTATCGACATTCAGCTGCCCTGACTCTGATGTTGCCATGACTTCACACCTTTTCCCTATCCCTCTTCATGGCATGGCAAGCCATTTTAAAATATCTGGGACACGTTATAGTAATTTGCTCCAAACCTTATCAATCTTCTGTCTACTACAACAACAGACAAAAAAAATCTAATCAAACTATTAATTAATTTCTGATACAGGATTACCAGCCACTGTCCATAGAGGGGCCTGATGTGAACATCTGCCAGGTAAATCCCGATGGTGAAAGCCAGCTGCACCCCCTTACAATGCCCCAAGACAGCAGGAAGTAGCCAATGAGACTGGACACTCCTATTCTCCTTTCACCATCAGCCTCCCCCTGCCTTTTTTTCTCATTTTTATATGAAAGGGGAGGAATGACAATATTAGGACTGCTCCTAAAAAATCTTTCTTTCTTCCAAACCAAATGTGCTTAATCTCTACCTATAATGTATACATATGTGTGTTCCAGCATCTCGTCAAGTCCAGGTGCTTATTGTATCTAGAACAGCTCCAGAGAAGCAACGTACAGATGCTTCAGCCTTCTCTCACAGACACAGACACTTCCACCGGACCTGTTACTTCTGACCTATCCTCAGATGGTTCCACAGACCCTGGACAACAAGGAAACAGCCAACTCTTAAGACTGGACAAACAACCCTACCCCTACTTTTCTGGCATCTCTAAAAACATCGCCCCAAACAAGCATGAAGCAGTCAAGAGATCACAATGACCCTATTTCTGATCTACCATCGCCTCTAATTTTTCTTTTTTAAATAAATAAAAATGAGGAAATGTTGGGATTCTGTAAACCTAACCTCTCAGTTACCTAGCAACAGCCAGATATACCCTACCCCTCAATTACCCATCAGTGGCCAGGTGTGCTCTGCCCCAGTGACCTGATACTATAAAAGGAGCTGCTTAACCCCTCCTCTCTCTCTTGCTCTTGTGCTCTTGCAGCCTTGCTCTCCCACCCCTACCCCTCCTCTTCCCTTCCCTTCCCCCCTCTCCCTTCACATGCTCATGGCCAGTCTCTACTCCTCTCTCTCTCTCTCTCTCTCTCTCTCTCTCTCTCTCTCTCTCTCTCTCTCTCTCTGCCTCTATCATACTCTTAACTCCTCCATGACCTGGATCAACTCTATTCTGTACTATGCCATTGTGTGGCTAGTCCCTCAGGGGGAAGGGATTCCCAACATGGATCCCCCTGTGGCATCCTCCTTACCCCTAGGCCTTGCCGCACCTCCATGGGCTATATGCCCCCTACTCTCTTCATCCTTCCACTAACAATATGTATCTAAAGTCATAGAAGCTTCCAGGTACTTCTTGGTTGTTGGTCTAGTCTCTAGGAGCACTGTGTGTTCAGGGCAGCCTATGTTGTTCTTCTGTTGGGGTTGCAATCCTCCTCTCCTCCAATCTTTTTGCCAAATACCCCACCAGGTTCCCTGAGCTCAGAAGTTTGGTTGGTTTCAGGCATCCACATCGGCATTGGTAAGTTGCTGGCCTGCTCTCCCAAGGAACTGCCAAACAAGGTTTCTGCTAGCAAGTATGTTTACCATGGCTATAGTGTTGGGTTTTGTGTTTGCAGATATGATAGATGCCCAGGTCAGGTTGTCCATGAATGGCCTTTCCTTCAGTCTCTGTTACATAATTTTTGTCTCTGATTTTCCTTGGGACAGGGACATTGGGCCACCCATCTATCTCAAAATTTTTAACTGAGAAATGAAGAGATTCTTCAACATTTCTTGTATAACCTATGATATTTAGAAACCTACAATATTTACCACTATATTATGGTAAAATATAAAAGTTGATACCACATGCATTGATATCCTTGCTAATAGCTGTCATACTTTATATAACCATTGGCCTCTCTTATTTCTTCATCATAAACCCTTTAGTGTTTTCTATATACATATCCAAATCATAGTCTCTAATATATTACTATTGGTCATTCATTCCCATTTTTACATTTATCTGCTGCTCTATCAATTTTTTGGTATACACTAGGTGATATTTGCTTATTTGGTGACTTACTATGCTGCATTTGGTCTTTTGGTCCTGTGGCAGCCTGCTGCCACAGTGAAGGGAGATTCTAGAAGGGTGAGGTAACAGTAGGAGAGTGTATTGGGGAGTTCCCACTTAGAGGCAAAGAGGAGGCAGATGAGATGGGTGTTTTTCAGAGGGGAGACTGGGAAGGTGGACAACATTTAAAATGTTCATAAAGTAATCAATAAAAAATTGCTACAAATGCACAATAGAGTATGTGCCAAAATATCCCAGTTTCTTCATTAGTTTTCCATTTGGAATTTTCTTAAGTAGCTATTATTTACTTATGAGCATACAACATCTGAGATATAGCATAACCAATAAAAATAACCAATAACCAATCAATAATCATTTTACTTTTCTCTAGACTTATTCATTCATCAGTCAATCAAATGTTGCTTTTTCTAACCACAAACATATAAATATAGATAGTAAATAATTTTTTCCTACCGAATAATTTTTTTACTGAGATATATATTGACACAGGGTGGGGTTTCCTAAACAGAGCTCCAATGACACAGGCTATAAGGGAAATTATTGATAAATGGGCCCTCACAAATTGCAAAGCTTCTGTATAACAAAAGACATAGTCAATAGGACAAATAAGCTACCTAAAGATTGTGATAAAATATCTTCACTAACTCCACATCTGATAAAGAACCAACATCCAAAATATATAAAGAACTCAAGAAGCTAATCACCAAAAAGCAAAACAAACAAACAAAAAACCAAACAAACCATCCAATAAAAATGTAATATAGAACTAAACAGAAGAATCGTGAATGGCTGAAAAGCACTTAAAGAAATCTTTAAAGTCATTTGTGATCAGAGATATATCGATTATGTTTTCAAAATATCAACATAAGGATAAGAGGATAGAGATATGACCTGGTACTTAAGTGTGCTTGTGCTAGCAGAAGACTACAATCTGGTGCCCAGTACCTATATCTGGCTACTTAAAACAATCTACAACTCCAACATCAGAGAACCTTACAGCAACTTCTAGCCTCTGGAGATACAGGCATACATATGTATGCCCCCACACACTCAAACAAAGACACCAGTAAAATAAGATAAATAAAAATATCTTACAAATATGGCTCTTTCCACAGTAGGATTCAGCCAAAGTAATAACTGGGTATAGATGATTTCATGGATAATTTTTGCCTAATAGTTAAGAAATAAAGAACAAATATACATTATTTTTCAGATATCATCATATACAAACATTTAAACTGATCCACAATTCTAGATTTTCTGTAATATTAAAATCAGGTAATAGATTAGAATAAAGAATGTCTAGATCACACATATCCTAGAGATATAGTAGCAAAAGTATGTATAAATATAGTTCTAGTTCATGACTGTTGAGCTTTGGTCTTGCTCTTTTTTGTTGTTGCTAAGTGCATGGGTTGGGTTCTGTATGTAGACCTGAGTGGTATATGAGACCCTTCTCCAATTTTTTTCTGATTGTTAAAAGTAAACCAGCAGCAAATAGCTGGGCAGAATGATATATGTGAGGTTTAGGTGGTCCTGACGTTGGGGTCAGACAGGAACTACAAGGGGAGAAAGAAGGTGAATAGAGGAGAGAGAACCCACTACGGGTTAGGTTAGTTCAAGAGAAAATGTCCCTGAGGGCAGAGTAATTAGAGTAAAGAGCAGTCCAGAAAAACCATACAAAGTAATAACTTGGAGTTATAGATGGGAAGATAAAGTCTAATAGAATAGAGAATAGGTATCTGCCCAGTTTTTGTAATGTTTGAGGCTTATTGTAAATACAAAGGTTGCATGTGTCTTTTATCCAGAAACTAAAGGGTAAAAGGTGGGATAGAAACCCTGTGTAGTGATTAAAAACTTTTTACAACACAAAGATAACTTGGTTCTATTTCAGATATGGGTGAATATCTGCATTTCAAATGTCATATAATCATAATGATAAATGCAGAGCAAAACTGTCAAGTCCAAATCATATGTGTGAAAAATAAAAACAATAGATCATGTCTTCAACATTATAGATAATATTTATTTAATAACTAATTAGATCAACATGATAAATATTGGGAGAAAAACTGAGAAAATATCATTTTAAGAATAGGATCTTGCAAATTGATCTATTTCCCTAGTCTTAGATATCATTTCATCATTTCTACTAGAAAGCATAGCTAACTAAATTAAACATCAAAAGGAATATATATGTATATGTATATATATATATATATATATATATATATATATATATATATATATATAATGAAAAATATGCCTATACTTTGTATACTAATTACATGATAATAAGTTTAGAAAATGTTATATTCACACATTGAAACTTAAAAACAATATTAACACAGTAACAGATCATAAAGTCAACATGCCAAAACAATTCCATTTTTCAGCATCTTTGAGGGATAACTGGAATTATAAAGAAAAGTTTGTATATTCTTTCTCTAATTAAACAGTTTGACACAAATAAAACAAATAATGTACAAGATAGAAATCTCACAGACAATATGAGATTCTAATGAAAATAATAAGAGAAATTAATTGAGATACAATCTTTTAATGGACAACTCAATGGTGTTCAAATTCCACTAGCTCTTTCTGACTTCACCTAAATAAAGATTCAGAGCAATTTTGTAGGATTTGGTGGAACTAGGCCAAACTTCTACCCAAAGGTAGTAAAAAAATCCAGAATCTGAACTTCTGAAAATTGTACTCAATTTGTACCATAGAGTTGTATATAAAACAGAAAATGATAAATCTTCTTAAAGATGGAAAAACAGAAAAAATGACTTCAAATTTGGCAAAAAGTGTTTTACATGGAAGAACAAAAAACAGATTTATGGAATCACTGAAAAGTAAGCAAGCAGAACTTTCTTCTATTAGTTCACACAGTAAGATTCACTAATAAAAGAAAAAGAAAGCCAGAGGATATCTTTGAAAGACAAATTTTTATGCAGTGCTGTATTTAGAGTACAAATAAACTGTTCTGTTAACATAAACTAATTTAAAAAGTCAGCCTATTTAAACATTTTTTTTAAAACTTCTCATTCACCGATGAAGATAAATAGCAAAGAGTATCTAAACATCTATGTCGTTGAGTAATTTTAAATTAATCTTTGCCCACCAGATCTAATGACTAAAATTCAAAATATTGATAACCCTTATCTGGTGTGGAACTATTTTGTCTAAACAATCCTTATAGTAAGGGTCACCAGATTGATAATACCTAATCTAAAGAAATTTTAGCTTCCAGTTACATCAGGACTGGCCTGCACACAACTTGCTGGGTGCCTGGAAGAACTGCAGGAGGCCTCTCACTTCTGAGCACACTGGTGAGTCCACACTCCCTCTCCACTGACTATCCCAGGAGAGGCCACCCAGAACTCTCATAGCACAGGCATTTCTGGAGCAAGGCCAGAGCTGGCCCAGTTGAAACAGATGACTGGGCACAACCATCAGAACTTACAGCCTACCCAGAACGCTGACTTATTCAAAGCAATGAGTTCATAAAATTCTTATGCAAATGAATGGAACTTGAAGTTATCATCCTAAGTGAGGTAACCCAGTCATGAAAGAACACTCATGATATGTACTCACTGATAAGCGGATACTAGCCCAAAACACTTGAATATCCATGAAACAATTCACAGAAGTAAAGAAAAGGAATGCCAGAAGGTGGATTTCTTAGTCCTTTTTAGAAGGGAGAACAAAACACTCAAGGAGGGAAATAAAGGGTAAAATTGAGGATCAGGAATTGGAGAAAAAATCATCCAGAAACTACTTCACCAGGGGATCCACCCATTATTCAGCCACTAAACCCAGGCAATATTGCTGATGCCAAGTAGTGATTACTATCAGGAACCTGATATGGATGCCTATTTAGAGGCTTTGCCAGAACCATACTGATACAGAGGTGGATGCTTTCAGGTTACCATCAGACTGAACTTGGGGACCTCAATGAAGGAGCTCACTGAAGGAGCTAGAAGGGTCAGCAACCCTATAAAAAGAACAAAATGATCAACTAATCAAACCCATCAGAGTCCCCAGGTAGTAAAACACCAAACAATGAGTTCCCATGGAGAGACCCACAGCTCCAGGTGCACACGTAGCAGAGGATAGCATTTATTGGCGTCAATGGAAGGAGAGGCCTTTGGAACAGCAAAGGCTTGTTTTTGTAGTGTAGGGAATAACCAAAATGATGAGGTGGAAGAGGCTGTTTAGGAGAGGGAGCACCTTCATTGAGGCAATGTGAGGGAGAGGTGGGATAGGATTGGGGGAAGGGAATAACATCTGAAATGTAAATACAGAGAATATCCAATGAAAAAATAAAATAAAAATAAAAAACGTAATTTTACCTTTCATTGTGAGTTTTGTGGATTTTTGTAACATAAACATAGCCTTAGCATGTGATTTGTGTAATAATAATCACTTCAGTATTACGTATCTCCATAAAAAATGCCTGAGTATTGATTGTAGCTTAGTTCATAATTTGGTGCAAATAATGACTATTGGCAACTATTTGCAAAAGGCAAACTAGGTTTAATTCTTTTGATGAAGAGAAGTTTATGGTGATGTAGAAATGTTTGGGTAATGTATGCAGCAGCCTGAGCTCAATTCCAGGGACTAAAATATAAACCATAACATGATAAAAGGTGATGCAGTAGCACTCTTGCTTTGAAAAAATCCACTAGTGCATTGGCAGCCATTAATATGCAAACAAAGCATGTGAAGATGAACAGGGAAATTTTTCATTTCATTGATCATAGAGAATCTCACTTTTCAAATTGTATATGTGTATATATATACGTCTTATACACTATAACAAGTAAGAAAATGGATGTTTCAATTATGTAAAATGTCCTATATTTTTATACCTTATTTTTCTGATGCCATGAACAGACCTGTAGTTTAGAATTTTACAGTAAATAGAGGAGAAATAATGCACTTAATGTTTCTTGGTTCATTTCCCTGCTCCTATGTACAGTTAAACATGTTGGTAGGCAGACAAGTGCATGTGGAGACCACTAACATTTATATTTTATCGTACCTTAGGAACCGAGCTATGGATAAAACACAGACCTTTTATGAAGTACAAGTCAGCTATACAAGAGGTTACTGGTGGCTGGGCTGAAGATCCTGCATTCTTAGACAACCATCAACAGAAAGATTACAAACTAGATGTCATGAATATGCGAAGCAGATCAAAGCTGCAAAAGATGTATAACTATGACATTGTTCCACTCTCCAAGCTTGGGAAACAGGGAAGTGGAGAATGCTGCAATGGGCTGGCAGGATGAGTGGAAGATGCATCCTGGGAGGGGTAACTTTCATTTAAAAGAGAAAGATTCTCCAATCTACATTAACCTCTTTTCAAAGATGGACCACCCTCTGTATAAAGCATGTAAATGGTTGGTAGCCATCAGCACTGTAAGGTAGTTTGTTTTCTAAATTCCAATGCCTTGTGTGTCTAATACCTATTTTCATTTCCCACTCTTCATGCATGGACTGTTGCTACTATTCTCCTGGCATGAAAATATATATAACTAAAGATTAGGAGGAAATTTTTGATGCCACTACAAAAAGGAGCAAATTCTTATAGTGATGAGGAAATTGATGTGTACTCTCCGTTGTTTCCTTCTTGAAGCTGCTCATGTTGCTATCAAACTTAGAAATCACTAGGTGAAAAAACAGCAGCAGTCAGTAAAGTGTAAGACTGAGTCATTGGTTTTCTGTATATTTTTTAAGTTTTTCTTTATTGTTTGAAAATTTTATGTACACAAATGTAATATGACTTGATCAATTCCAGTCCCTATCACTCACTTCTATTTCTCCTTAGTTCATCCACTACATTTCCCTCAACAACTTCATGTATTCTTTCTTTATGTCATTTTTAACACTACTTAGTGGAGCATCTATGTACATAATTGTAGGACCATTTGCTGAAGCCTGAATAGTTTCTCTTATATTGCATCCATGAGGAAAAATATTTCTAAGGCTTCCAGTAGCCACCAATGCCCAATAGCCCCTCAGATCGAAGTGGGGCTTATTTATAAGCCTCTTTTTATAAATAATACCTAAACAAATGATTAATATATAATGATTATTCCAATGATATAAAGAAGATCTATTAGAATGATATAATAATGGTATGAGGAAAGGACAACTTGCATTATATATCAGTATTTGCCTTATACTAATTAAACTCATTCAGAAACTAACTCCAAAGTTTGGTGTACCTCTACCACAAATCTAGTTTCAGAGTTAATCATATTTCCCTCACAACAAGTTTGCAATATCCCCTTGTCTATGATAGTCTGGACCTTCTCTACTAACTTTGTGACAGCCAACTATGAGATGACAGAAACAGAGAACAAACATTATATTCTTGAAAACAAAAAGCGAAACATTTTGAAAAGGCACTATTATTGCTTTTCCCATGATATAAATTTGCCAGTAGTGGGAAAGAATATTTGGGAGCTAGACATGAGAAATTCATCCACACAGAGAGAAGTAAGCTTCCTTTGCAAATCTCTGCTGAATATTTTAAATATCAATGTGGATGGTGTTTTAAAATATGTCTGTTTTCTATCTCTTCATATTTATCATTAAACGTTTGCATGTTATGTCAATTATAAACACACTAATTCTAAAGCCAGAATATAAAAAGCATAGGCAACCATTGCTTATGTCTAAATAGAAGTAAGCATATATATGGGGGGCATTCAAAAAAGATCTACTAATGTTGTAATTTATGACTGAAATATAAGATTGAAGAAAATATGCAATGGGTTGAAAGCAAAATCTCCTAAATAGAGGTTATACCTCCTAAACCCCTGTGAGTCATAAAAGCTTGTAGTATGTTTCAAAATGTGAAAAAGTGAAACAGTGTTAGTCCTTGATTGAATATGCAAAGTATCACAAAGAAGGTTAAATTAACAGTAACCATGGCATGAGAGTCCCTCATAGTAAATACATGAATAGGAATGGAAGTTCGTGCTTATCTTGATGTTCAAGGAAATCATTGAAAGAACTAACAGGATGCATCTGTAAGTAATTTACATTTTATATAAAGTAATTTCTACTATAAAATTGAAATTTAATTAGAAGGATCTTTGTGTAAGGAATATTCATAAATTAATAAATGCTGCTCTACACTGTTGTATAACTGTAGAAAACAAAACTCTTTTTAACCCTACATTGCATTAAATCAATGTGATTTATTGATCGGCTTCATGTGTGCGTAGGAAAACACTTTTAAAACTATGTCATGCGTTCCAGTGCATATATTATTTTTTAGTGTATAAGTTTGTTTAGCATCTTATAGTTTAGTATTTCATCTTTATGGCTGCTGAAAGGCTACTTAAAGTCAGCAACCTATTCTTAAAGAACAAAAACTACTTTTGTTTTTATGAAATCTTGGAGCTGTCCAGATTTTTCTATGCAGCATTTGCATTTTTACTGAATAATTGCACAGTGTTTAGTTTCCTTTGGCTAGTGGAGGCAAAAATTGAAATTTTAAAACCTGGGAAACAGAAGGAGAGAGGTGGTTTTTTTTTTCCCTCCAACAAAATATGCACAAATCTAATTCTGCTTTTGCAATTTCTATTTGCTTCTGCCAAAGGCACACTTCTCAGGAATAATGCTGTGTATAAATCTCTTTATAATACTGGTGCTTGAGGTAAGGATGTTCCAGCCAGATAAGTAGCAGGAACTGGCCTTGTCAGAAGATCAATGTGTTATAACAGATTTAGACCGAATATGTAGTTTTGTTTGACAGTGGGAGATAGAATCAGTGGATTTTAGAGAAAAAAGAACGTTGTGGTCCATCCTCTTTAAGTTTTGAAGAACAGAAAACTGAAATTCACAATAGGTAAGTCAATTTCTCAAGGTCACTCTGCTAATTAGTGGAAGATGTGAAACTTGAACTCAAGCTTTCAGGTTGAGGCCACTACACTTGTCCAACCTTGTTTGACCCAGCGTGCATATGCATCTGACAGACCCACCATTGCAGCAGTGAGACCCTACTGAGAACATTCAGCTTCTGGCAAGAAAGCTTCTTAATTGGAGTTATAAACCTGACTATAAAGTGAAAATATATCTTCAAGTCTACGGGAGGTCTCTTCAGAGTTTAAGAATATAAGATCAACTCTGGGAAAAGGGCAAACCCAAAGGCATTTTCACTTTCTTCTCTGAACTAGTTGAAATTCCCTCTAGATTTTGCGCTCCTGCTTCTTTGACGCTGTAACTTTGTGATCTATCAAGAATCAATCATTTCTGCTTTATATATTGCCAAAATGTTTATTTTAAATTATAGGTGATTGAATCATCATTGTTTAAGATCACAGTACATGAATTCAGTCTTGAAAGAAATCCTATTTCCCTTCCTGTAATTGACTGTAAGTTTTAAACAATGACTCCCATTCTGAATCTTAGTTCAAACAATATTCTTGGCCAATTGAATGTCCTATTCATTCCACAAATTATGTTCATTTTGAAGTAGTATGCTCATGGACAATTGATGATACAAAGATAAGTGCTCAAGAGTGAGTATGTGATATACTGAAATAAGGAGAAAGCACCAAGACCACATAACTTTTGGTTTTATCTCACCTTTATTTATGCATCCTTGCCTGCTTCTGAATTCATACCCTCACCTGCAAACACACACTTACATTCGATTAGTGGTTGTATTCATTTTGATATATGTGAAATATTTCAATACTTGAAAGACTGCATACATTTATCACCTGTTCCTAACATTATATCTAATGGTCATTCTGGAGTCTTAAATAAGGTCAAGTGTTTGCCCAGATTTCTTCTACTTTCAAATTCTCAATTCAGTTTATAATTTATTCTCCCCATTACTGCTGACTTTGCAAAAGATTGAAGTATCTAAAATCTTCTAAATATTATCATCTTATTTATTCACTTGAAGGTGCCTGAGACTCAGGCTGGATAAAATTTGACACCTCATTCCTTCCAAGTAATTTTATAAAATTGAAATAAACTAATATATAAAGATTTACAACCATAATTTTTGCTGGCATTTTTTACCCTACAAAACAAAATAACTAATGGGTTAGAATCAGGGAAACTAAAAACTAAGAGAATCAAATAACCCTATTAGAAATGGGGGACAGAGGTAGACAATGAATTCTTAACTGAGGAATATCGAATAGCTGAGAAACACCTTAAGAAATGCTCAACATTCTTAGTCATCAGGGCAATGCTAATAAAACAACCTTGAGATTTCACCTTATACCATCCATAATAGCTAAGATCAAAAACTTAGGGGACAGCAGGTGCTGGCAAGGATGTGCACAAAGAGGAACCCTACTACATTCTGGTGGAATTACAATATCACAAGACCATTCTGAAAATCAGTCTTAAGGTTTTTCAGAAAATTAAACACAGTGCTACCTGAGGACACAGCTACATCACTTCTCAGCATATACCCAAAAGATGCTCCAGCATATAACGAGGACACATGTGCATATTATCCTAAAGTTCAGATTACCCAAGATACAATTTTCTAACTACATGAAGCTCAAGAAGAAGGAATATCAAAGTAAAGCTGCTTCAGTCCATTTTAGAGGGGGAAACAAAAATATTCACAGGAGGTTAGACAGAGACAATGTTCAAATCAGAGACTGAAGTAAAGGCCATAAATATACTACCCCACCTGGAGATCCATCCTATATACAGTCATCAAACCCAAACAATATTGCTGATGCTAAGAAGTACATGGTAACAGGTGTGTTATGTAGCTGTCTCCTGAAAGGCTTTGCCAGAGCAGGAGAAATAGATTCAGATGCTATCAACCAACTATTGGATTAAGAACAGGGTCTCCAATGGAGGAGTAACAAAAGGACTGAAGGAGCTGAATGGGTTTACAAACTCACAGGAAGAACAACACTGTCAACCAGCCAGAACCCCCAGAGATCTCAGAGATTAAACCACCAACAAAAGAGTTCACATGGAGGGACTCATGGCTCCAGCAACATATGTAGCACAGGAGGGCCTTATCAGGCATCAATGAAAGAAAAGGTCCTTGGAAATGTGAAGGCTCAAAACTTCAGTGTAGAGGAATTCCAGGGCAGGGAGATGGGGGTGAGTATTTGGGTAGAGAAACACTCTCAAAAAAGCAGGTTGAGGGAGAATGGGATAGAAGAATTCCAGATGGGAAACCAGGAAACAGCTTAACAGTTGAAATGTAAGTAAAGAAAAATAATAATAAAATAAAACCCAAAAAATCCTAAGATCTTAACTTATGTCAATCATGTGTTCCAAATATTATTTATTATAAATATTGACTATTTTCATACATGTTATAACTAATGAGATAATTTTTCTATAATCCCTCTCAGGTCCTCATATTGTTCTGTTAACTATTTTTTGATAAAGTTTTTTTTTAGAACTATAAGAAGGATAATACAGAGGTATATCACACATACTCTATAGGTTCTCTTGTTAGCATCTTTCATCTTACAGTACATCAGGCTGAATTAGAAAAGGAGTCTTGATTAAGTTTCTCTAAATCTGATATGTTGTTTCCATTCCACTGTTTATTTTCTTCAACACTGGTTTTAGTTACGAATATTATATTAATTAATGGTCACTATTTTCTTAGGTATCCTGGCTGGTTTTGTGTCAACTTGACACAAGCTGGAGTTATCACATAGAAAGGAGCCTCAGTTGAGGAAATGCCTCCATGAGATTCAGCTGTAAGGCATTTTCTTAACTAGTGATCAAGCGCATCGTGGGTGGTTCCATTCCTCTGCTGGTAGACCTGGATTCTGTGAGAAAGCAGCCTAAGCAAGCCTGGGGAAGCAAGCCACATCCTTCCATGGCCTCTGCATCAGCTCATGCTTCCTGAGCTGCTTGGTTTCCAGTCATGACTTCCTTTGGTGATGAACAGCAATGTGGAAGTATAACTGAATAACCCCTTTTCTCTCCAACTTGCTTCTTGGTCATGGTGTTTTCTGCAGGAAGAGAAACCCTGACAAAGAAATTAGGTGATTCTTGTCGGTGATAATTTTTCAGACTTTTCCTGAAAATCATAAAAATCTTGGAATCATACTGTCTACCTATCATTTCAAAAGTGAAAGCTTCACTTCAGCTAATTACATATTAGGCATGTGATTTTAGAAAAAAGGTCATAGAGGTTAAATGTATTACTAACACACAATAGAAAGATGAAAATTAATTGATGAAAAATTCTTTCATTTTTTGGTTTAAATGAGACTGTATTGAAGTTGGTGTTTAAATAACACTGTGTTTGAGTTTTCTATGCTGTAAATGATTAATTCCAAATTATGATTCTATATACTTTGAAACATATCACTTTTTGTCACTGACACACATAGCAATGTATGTTGTCCTGACCTTTCTTATGACAACTGTGAGTAAAATATTTTTCTGTAAAGAAACATATAGAGACATTATCCAATGAATAGGCATGGCCCCCAGTTGAAGGATGGACCCACGCATGTACCTTAAAAATTTCAACCCAGAAATGTTCCTGTCTAAAGGTAATACAGAGGACTTCCGGATGCAGAGCGGAGCCTGGCCTACCTGCCAGGCGGAACCGCGGCTCATAGAGGCTGAGCAACTGGTGAGTGGGAGACCAAGACTGCAGGGGAGCAGAGAGATCTCTTCGGATTGCACATGGTAAGTGCACACCGTAACTTGCCCTGCCCCGCCTTGCCCGATCCAGCGATTGGGAACAGAAAATTAGAACTTCTGTTTCCACCCGAAGGCGACTTCCGGACCCAGAGCAGAGCCTGGCCTACCTGACACCCTGATTGGCGGCTCATAGAGGCTGAGCAAATGGTGGGTGGGAGACCTGGGCTGCAGGGGAGCAGAAAGATCACTGTGGAGTACACAAGGAATGTGCACCCCCTGCCTTGCCCTGCCCTGCCCTGCCGTGCCTGACCCAGCAAACAGAAACAGAACGTTGGAACTTCTGCTCACACCCGACGACTCTGAGGCATAAAACAAGGCTCGACACATCTGACACCTGAACCATTGGAGAACCAGGGACACAGACCAGATACAAGGAAAATGTAAGAACATATCACTGACAACAAAATGGCAAGAGGAAAGAGAAAGTGTATATCCCAAGGGAACCAAGACAATCTAGCAACAACAGAGCCCAGCTCTCCCATAACAGCAAACATTGGAACTCCAAACACTACAGAAAAAGAAGACACAGACCTGAAATCATGCCTCAAGATGCTGATAGAGTTACTTAAACAAGAAAGGGAGGAAAAGCAAAAAGATTCAGAAGCTTTTTAAGAAGAAACAAGAAAAACACTCAAAGAACTCAAAGAACTAGAGGAAAACAGAACCAAAGAAATAAAGGGATGGAAGAGGGAAATTAAAACAGAGATTGACACAATAAAGAAAACACTAAAATAGATAACCCTAGAGTCAGAACACCAAAAAAAGAAATCAGGAGTCACAGAAGCAAACATTTCCAATAGATTACAAGAGATCGAAGAGAGAATCTCGCGGGGCAGAAGACAACATTGCAAACATAGAAAAAACAGCCAGAGAAGATGCAAAAAACAAAAAGCTCCTAACCCAAAATGTCCAGGAAATCCAAGACACAATGAGAAGACTGAAACTAAGGATAATAGGAATAGAAGAGGGAGAAGAGTATCAACGAAGAGGCACAGTAAATATCTTCAAAAAAATCATAGAAGAAAACTTCCCTACCCTCAAGAATGAGATGACCACGAGCATAAAAGAAGCCTTCAGAACTCCAAATAGGTTGGAGCAGAAAAGAAATACCTCCC
This sequence comes from Micromys minutus, assembly GCF_963924665.1. Classification (NCBI taxonomy): domain Eukaryota; kingdom Metazoa; phylum Chordata; class Mammalia; order Rodentia; family Muridae; genus Micromys; species Micromys minutus. The sequence continues at coordinate 8,793,983 of NC_137952.1, forward strand.
GACATATAATAGTAAAAACATCAAGTGACCAAAATAAAGAAAGAATACTAAAAAGAGTAAGGAAAAAGGTCAGGTAACATATAAAGGCAGACCAATCAGACTCACACCCGATTTCTCAACAGAGACTATGAAAGCTAGAAGAGACTGGACAGACATCATGCACTCCTTAAGAGGGCACAAGTGCCAGCCCAAGCTGCTATACCCAGCAGAACTATCAATCACTATCGATGGAGAGACGAAGATATTTCAAGACAAATCAAAATTCACACAATATCTGACCACAAACCCAGCACTACAACAAATTATAGGTGGAAAACCCAATACAATGAGAGAAAATACAGCCTAGTAAGAACAAGAAAACTCCTAAACAAGAAAACTAAAAGAAGACAAAAACACAGACACAACTCAACCCAGAAAAGCAATAATGGCAGGAAACAGAAACAACTATTCATTGATATCTATTAACATAAATGGTCTCAACTCCCCAATAAAGAGACATAGACTATCAAACTGGATACATAAACAAAATCCAGCCTTTTGCTGCATACAGGAAACTCATCTCAGAGACAAAGACAGACACTATCTCAGAGTAAAAGGGTGGCAAAAAACTTCCAAGCAAACAGCTCCAAGAAGCAAGCTGGAGTGGCTATTCTAATATCGAATAAAGTAAATTTCAAACCAAAAGTTATCAAAAAAGATAAGGAAGGACACTTTTTACTCATTATGGGGGAAATCTGTCAGGAGGAACTCTCAATCTTTAACATATATGCTCCAAATAAAAAATCACCCACATTCATAAAAGAAACCCTACTAAAACTCAAAAATTACATTTCACCCCACACAATAATAGTGGGAGACTTTAATACCCCACGCTCACCAATGGACAGATCAGGAAAACAGAAACTGAACAAGTACACTGCAAAACTAGCAGAGACTTTGAACCAACTAGAATTAATAGATATATACAGAACATACTATCCCAAAGTAAAAGAATACACCTTCTTCTCACCACCCCATGGCACCTTCTCAAAAATTGACCACACAATAGGACACAGAAGTAGCCTCCATTGATATAAGAAGATTGAAATACTCCCATGCATCCTCTCAGATCACCATGGTCTATGGCTGGTCTTTCACAAAAAAAAAAAAAAAAAAAAAAAAAAAAAAAAAAAAAAAAAAAAAAAAAGACAACACAAAGCCCACATAAACATGGAAACTAAACAATGCTCTGTTATAGGATAGCAGGGTCAAAGAATAAATAAAGAAAGAAATTAAGGATTTTCTAGAATTCAATGAAAACGAAAACACAACATACCCAAACCTATGGGATGCAATGAAAGTAGTATTGAGAGGAAAACTCATAGCGCTAAGTGCTTCCACAAAGAAACTGGAGAGAGCTCACATCAGCAACCTGACAGCACAGCTAAAAGCCCTAGAACAAAAGGAAGCAGATATACCCAAAAAGAGTAGATGGCAAGAAATAATCAAAATTAGGGCAGAAATTGACCAAATAGAAACAAAAAGAACCATTGAAAAAATCAACTAAACCAAGAGTTGGTTCTTTGAGAAAATTAACAAGATAGATAAACCCCTACCAGACTAACTAGAGGGCAAAGAGAGAGTATTCAAATTAACAAAATCAGAAAGGAATGTGGGGACATAACAACTGAAACTGAGAAAATTCAAGAAATCATCAGATCCTACTACAAAAACTTTTACTCCACAAAATTGGAAAATCTGGAGGAAATGGATGATTCCTAGACAGATACAAGGTCCCAAAGTTAAACCAGGACCAAGTAAACCATCTAAATAACCCTATAACACCTAAAGAAATAAAAGAAGTCATCAGAAGCCTCCCAACCAAAAAAAGCCCAGGTCCAGATGGGTTCAGTTCAGAATTTTATTAGACATTTATGGGGATATAACAACAATACACGCCAAACTATTCCAAAAGATAGAATCAGATGGAATATTACCCAACTCATTTTTTGGGGCTACAATAACCCTCGTACCTAAACCACACAAAGACCCTACAAGGAAAGAGAACATGAGACCAATCTCACTTATGAACATTGATGCAAAAATACTCAACAAAATCCTTGCAAAACGAATCCAAGAACACATCAAAACGATGATTTATCATGACCAAGTAGGCTTCATCCCTGGGATGCAGGGATGGTTTAACATAAGGAAATCCATCAATGTAATCCACCATATAAACAAACTCAAAGACCAAAATCACATGGTCATCTCAGTAGACGCTGAGAAAGCATTTGACAAAATCCAACACCCCTTCATGTTAAAATTCCTGGAAAGAACAGGAGTCCAAGGACCATACTTAAACATAATAAAAGCAATATACAGCAAACCAACAGCCAACATCAAACTTAATGGCAAGAAACTTGAAGCAATCCCACTAAAATCAGGGACTCGAAAAGGCTGCCCACTCTCCCCCTACCTATTCAACATAGGACTGGAAGTCCTGGCTGGAGCAATTAGACAGCAAAAGGAGATCAAGGGGATACAAATCAGAAAGGAAGAGATAAAAACACCACTCTTTGCCGATGACATGATAGTGTACTTGAGTGACCCCAAAAATTCCACCAGAGAACTCCTACAGCTGATAAACAAGTTCAGCAAAGTGGCCGGATACAAAATTAACTCAAACAAATCAGTAGCCTTCTTATACTCAAAGGACAAACATGTGGAGAAAGAAATTAGGGAAAAGGTACCCTTCACAATCGTTACAAAAACTATGAAATACCTTGGTGTGACTCTAACTAAGGAAGTGAAGGACCTGTATGACAAGAACTTCAAACCTCTAAAGAAAGAAATTGAGGAGGATCTCAGAAAATGGAAAGATCTCCCATGCTCATGGATTGGAAAGATCAACATCTTAAAAATGGCCATCCTACCAAAAGCAATCTACAGATTCAATGCAATCCCCATCAAAATTCCAACCCAGTTCTTCATGGAATTGGAAAGATCAATGTGCAATTTCATATGGAATAACAAAAGACCTAGAATAGCGAAATCCATCCTCAACAACAAAAAAACATCTGCGGGAATCACTATCCCTGACCTCAAGCTATATTACAAGGCAATTGTGCTGAAAACTGCATGGTACTGGTACAGAAATAGGAAAGTGGATCAATGGAATAGAGTAGAAGATCCAGAAATGAGCCCTCATGTATATGATAACCTAATTTTTGACAAAGGAGCAGTAAACATTCAATGGAAAAAGGACAGCCTATTCAACAAATGGTGCTGGTCCAACTGGCACTCAGCATGCAAAAGAATGAAAATAGACCCTTTCTTATCTCCTTGTACAAAGCTCAAGTGTAAGTGATCAAATATCTCCACATTAAACCAGATACACTGGAACTATTAGATGAGAAAGTAGGGAAAACCTTAGAACACATAGGTACAGGAGAAAATTTCCTGAACAAAACACTAATGGTTCAAGCTCTAATGTCAAAGATTAACCAATGGGACTTAATGAGATTGCAAAGTTTCTGTAAGGCTAAAGACATCGTCAAGAAAACAAAATGGCAACCAACAGAATGGCAAAAGATCTTTACCAACACCACATCAGATAGAGGCCTAATATCCAAGGTGTACAAAGATCTCAAAATGCTAGACACCAGAGAATCAAATAACCCTATTAAAAAATGGGGTACAGAGCTAAACAACACATTTTCAGTTGAGGAACACCGAATGGCCAAGAAACACCTGAGGAAGTGCTCGACATCCTTAGCCATCAGGGAAATGCAAATCAAAACAACCCTGAGATACCACCTCACACCTGTCAGATTAGCTAAGATCCAAAACTCAGATGACAGCAGATGCTTGTGAGGCTGTGGAGAAAGAAAACACTTCTCCACTGTTGGTGGGGTTGCAAGCCTATACAACCACTCTGGAAATCTGTCTGGCGATAACTCAGATAATTGGAAATAGTACTACCTGAAGACCCAGCTATTCCACTTCTGGGCATATACCCCAGAGACACTTTAATACACAACAAAGATATATACACCACAATGTTCATAGTGGCTCTATTTATAATAGCCAGAAGCTGGAAGGAACCCAGATGTTCTTCAGAAGATGAATGGATACAAAAATTGTTGTACATATACACAATGGAATACTACTCAGCCAGCAGAAACAATGACTTAACCAAATTCTTAAGAAAATGGCTGCATCTAGAGAATATCATCCTGAGTGAGATAACCCAGTCACAAAAGAACAGACATAATATGCAGTCACTGATAGTGGGATGCTAACCCCAGAGGCTTGCACTCCCCCAGAAACAACTCACAGACTGTATGAAGTCCAAGAAATAAAGAAAACAAAAATATACATAGATTTACAAAACAAGAAGACTTTGACTATTTCCATGTTGCGTTTTGTTTTGCATGTACTTTACGCTTATTGTAACTATTAGGTTTTCAATGCATACTGTCAAGCCCTTGAAAAAAATCAAGTACCGACTAAAAAATATATTCACATGGTTTTATGTAAAAATTATCTTAATATCTGAAAAAACAGTACTGACAAAAATGTATAATTTTAAGCAAAAAATGTTTAAAATCTGTACATTTATCTTTGTCTTGTAAAATAAAGTCGTTTAAAAAAAACAAAACAAAACCAAAAAAAAAAAGGTAATACGGAGACATAGAGTGGAGCAGAGACTGAAGGAAAGGCCATCTGGAGACTTTCCCACCTGGGGATTCATCCTACATGCCATCAAACCCAGCCAGTATTATTGAACCTGGTATAGCTGTCCCCTGAAAAGCTCTGCTGCAGGTTCGTTAATACAGATGTGGGTGCTTGCAGCCAATTGCGACCCCAATGGAAGAGCTAGGGTAAGGTCTAAAGGAGCTGAAGGGGATTTTAATCCCATAGGAAGAACAACAATATCAACTTACCTAAGGAGACCTCCCAAGGAATAAATCACCAGCAAAACTGTACACATGAAAAGACCCATGGCTACAGCTGCAGAAATAGCATAGTACTGCCTTATCTAATATCAATGGGAGAGGAGGCCCTTGGTGTTGTGGAAACTTGATGCTCCAGTATAGAAGGATGCTAGGGCTGTGAGGAGGAAGTGGGTGAGTGTGGGAGCAACTTCATAGAGGCAGGCCAGAGGGGGGGAGGGAATAGGGGTTTTGTGTAGGAGATTCCTAAAAGGGGGGCATTATTTAATGTGTAAATTAATAAAATAACCAATAAAAAGGAAAAAATAAGGAAAAATTGCAATTATAGCTCCCATTTGCACACACACACGCACACACACACACACACACATACATACATACACACACACACACACATATATATATATATGGTGGAGTTGAAAGGTAGATATATATGGTGTGCATATTATTTTGTGTACATATGTGCATGTATCCACATGTAAAGATGTAAATTTGTGGCCATGCACATATAAGTGGAAGGAGGCAGATCTCTGTCTGTGCTCAGCCTGGACTTCATACCTATTTCAAATCTAGCTCTTGCTTTATGGTGAAAACCTAAGTAAAAGTCAACTAACTAACAAAGTAACTAACTAACTAAGATTCTTGTCTCTTGTCTATTAGCAGTATGATTTCCAAGATAAATAATAGGCTTTTTGTCATTTTAAATATGTTTGTCATTTTTATTGGTGATTGATTAAAGAATCTACATTGTAGGTGCCAAGTGTGCTTGTTTCTAAGGAGATTAATTCTCTACAGAAGCAGTCTAACTTTAAAAATCAAGAGACATATGCCTACATCAGACAGTAGCTATCCACATATATTCAAATATTTCTGTACTTAGACACATGCTGGCAACATTTTATGTGCAGTTTCCTTCTGTACACAGCATCTTTAATACAATAGATTTATAGTTATATTTTTCTCAGTTTTTTATTATTCAACATTTTTTTTAATCTATTCTCTCCATTAGTGTTTTGAGTTTGCCATCTCTCCTAAAGTTTGGAAACTTGGTGATCACTATTGCAACTACTGACTTTTGTTTTTTTTTTGCTGTTTGGCATTTATATTTGGAAAGTTTTCAGTATCCCATCTTTTTTCATTAAGTCTCTTCTTGCCTAGATTAAATTTTTTTTGTATTATACCTTATATTGTTTTGCTACGTTCTAACAAATGAAACTGAGGAAATTCAAGAAATCATCAGATCCTAATACAAAAACTTATACTCTACAAAATTGGAAAATCTGGAGTAAATGGATGAATTCCTAGACAGATACAAGATCCAAAAGTTAAACCAGGACCAAGTAAACCATCTAAATAACCCTATAACACCTAAAGAAATAGAAGAAGTCATCAAAAGTCTCCCAACCAAAAAAAAAGCCCAGGTCCAGACAGGTTCAGTGCAGAATTTTATCAGACATTTATTGGGGATATAACACAAATACTCTCCAAAATATTCCAAAAGATAGAATCAGATGGAATACTACCTAACTCATTTTTTGAGGCTACAATAACCCTAGTACCTAAACCACACAAAGACCCTACAAGGAAAGAGAACTTCAGACCAATCTCACTTATGAACATTGATGCAAAAATACTCAACAAAATTTTTGCAAAACGAATCCAAGAACACATTAAAACGATCATTCATCATGACCAAGTAGGCTTCATCCCTGGGATGCAGGGATGGTTTAATATAAGGAAATCCATCAATATAATAAACCATATAAACAAACTAAAAGATCAAAATCACATGGTCATCTCACTAGATGCTGAGAAACATTTGACAAAATCCAACACCCCTTCATGTTAAAAGTCCTGGAAAGAACAGAAATCCAAGGCCCATACCTAAACATAATAAAAGCAATATACAGCAAACAAACAGCCAACATCAAACTTATTGGCAAAAAACTTGAAGCAATCCCACTAAAATCAGGGACTCGACAAGGCTGCCCACTCTCCCCCTACCTATTCAACATAGTACTGGAAGTCCTGGCTGGAGCAATTAGACAGCAAAAGGAGATCAAGGGGATACAAATCAGAAAGGAAGAGATAAAAACATCACTTTTTGCCGATGACATGATAGTGTACTTGAGTGACCCCAAAAATTCCACCAGAGAACTCCTACAGCTGATAAACAAGTTCAGCAAAGTGGCTGGATACACAATTAACTCAAACAAATCAGTAGCCTTCCTATACTCAAACGACAAACATGTGGAGAAAGAAATTAGGGAATAGGTACCCTTCACAATCGTCACAAAAACTATGAAATGCTTTGGTGTTACTCTAGCTAAGCAAGTGAAGGACCTGTATGACAAGAACTTCAAACCTTTAAAGAAAGAAATTGAGGAGGATCTCAGAAAATGGAAAGATCTCCCATGCTCATGGATTGAAAAGATAAACATCTTAAAAATGGCCATCCTACCAAAAACAATCTCCCGATTAAATGCAATCTCCATCAAAATTCCAACCCAGTTCTTTAAGGAATTGGAAAGATCAATGTGCAATTTCATATGGAATAACAAAAGACCTAGAATAGCGAAATCCATCCTCAACACCAAAAAAAAAAAAAAAAACATCGGCAGGAATCACTATTCCTGACCTCAAGCTGTATTACAAGGTAATTGTGTTGAAAATTGCATGGTACTGATATAGAAATAGACATGTGGATCAATGGAATAGAATAGAATTTCAGAAATGAGCCCTCATGTATATGGTCACCTGATTTTTGACAAAGGAGCCTTAAACATTCAATGGAAAAATGACAGCCTATTCAACAAATGGTGCTGGTCCAACTGTCTCTCCGCATGCAAAAGAATGAAAATAGACCCTTTCTTATCTCCTTGTACAAAGATCAAGTGTAAGTGGATCAAAGATCTCCACATTAAAGCAAATACACTGAAACTATTAGATGAGAAAGTAGGGAAAACCTTAGAACACATAGGCACAGGAGAAAATTTCCTGAACAAAACACCAATGGCTCAAGCCCTAAGGTCAAAGATTAACAAATGGGACTTAATGAGATTGCAAAGTTTCTGTAAGGCTAAAGACATCGTCAAGAAAACAAAACGGCAACCAACAGAATGGGAAAAGATTTTTACCAACTCCACATCAGATAGAGGCCTAATATCCAAGGTGTACAAGGAACTCAAAAAGCTAGACACCAGAGAATCAAATAACCCTATTAAAAAATGGGGTATAGAGCTAAACAAATCTTTTTCAGTTGAGGAACACCGAATGGCCGAGAAACACCTGTGGAAGTGCTCGACATCCTTAGCCATCAGGGAAATACAAATCAAAACAACCCTGAGATACCACTTCATACCAGTCAGATTGGCCAAGATTCAAAACTCAGATGACAGCAGATGCTGGTGAGGCTGTGGAGAAAGAGGAACACTTCTCCACTGTTGGTGGGGTTGCAAGCTAATACAACCACTCTGGAAATCTATCTGGCGATACCTCAGAAAATTGGATATAGTACTACCTGAAGACCCACCTATTCCACTTCTGGGCATATACCCCAGAGACACTTTAATGCACAACAAAGATATATGCACCACAATGTTCATAGTGGCTCTATTTATAATAGCCTGAAGCTGGAAGGAACCCAGATGTCCTTCAGAAGATGAATGGATACAAAAATTGTGGTACATATACACAATGGAATACTACTCAGCCTCCAAAAACAATGACTTAACCAAATTCTTAAGAAAATGGCTGCATCTAGAGAATATCATCCTGAGTGAGATAACCCAGTCACAAAAGAACAGACATAATATGCAGTCACTGATAGTGGGATGCTAACCCCAGAGGCTTGCACTCCCCCAGAAACAACTCACAGACTGTATGAAGTCCAAGAAATAAAGAAAACAAATAAATATACATATATTTACAAAACAAGAAGACTTTGACTATTTCCATGTTGCATTTTGTTTTGCATGTACTTTACGCTTATTGTAACTATTAGGTTTTCAATGCATACTGTCAAGCCCTTTCAAAAAATCAAGTACTGACTAAAAAATATATTCACATGGTTTTATGTAAAAATTATTTCAATGTCTGAAAAAACAGTACTGACAAAAATGTATAATTTTAAGCAAAAAATGTTTAAAATCTGTACATTTGTCTTTGTTTTGTAAAATAAAGTCGTTAAAAAAAAGAAAACAAAAAATAATATTTACAAAACAAGAAGACTTTGACTATTTCTAAGTTGCGTTTTGTCTTGCATCTATTTTATGCTCATTGTAACTTTTAGATTTTCAATTCATACTGTCAACCCCTTCAAAAAATCAAGTACTGACTAAAAAATATATTCACATAGTTTTATGTAAAAATTATTTTAATATCTGAAAAATCAGTACTGACAAAAATGTATAATTTTAAGCATAAAATGTTTAAAATCTATACATTTATCTTTGTTTTGTAAAATAAAGTCGTTTAAAGAAAAAAAAGAAAGAGGAGATATATAACATAAACACCCCCCCCCCCAAAAAAAAAAAAGATCTGGCCTTGACCACATAAGAAGCTAAATTTAATCTCCTGGCACCCATATTTAAAAAATGAGTTCAGCATTACCACACTTCTAATGCTAGCTCTGTGTAGGCAGATATCCCTTAGTCTCACTGTCTAGATATCTCACACAACAGGATGACTGAGATACATTGTCTTCAAAGATAAAGAGGAAAGAAACTTCAAATTCTGGTCTTCACATACATATCTATACATGTACACACACAGGCAGAGATAGAGAGAGAGTGAGAGAGACAGAGACAGAGACAGAGAGAAAAAAAAGAGAAAAAGAGAGACAAAGAGACAGAGAGCTCTAGACAGAGACAGAGAGACCTAGAAAGAGAGAGAATGAGAGAAATTAAGAGAGAGAACCTTTTCCCAAAATAAGATCTCTTCAATGCCTATTATATATCAAATGTCTCCTACAGTTCAATCTTTTGGAAATCGAGACCTCATGTTCAAGCACTCCTGTTTTCTATCTGCTCCTATTATAACAGATATGTGTCTATGTAATACTAAAATTCAGAGGAGGTGAAACAGCTTATGTTTATCAGGACTTGTGTGATATTTGAATTAAAATATCTCTGATCTATGGTATTCACCAGTGTATCTCCTTACCCAATATCTTCTTCATAAATGTGATTGAGAAATATTAGAGATAGACAAATAAGAAAAAAAATAACACAGTTCTGCAAAGTCATGGAAAAGATTTTGATGAAGTGTTTTTACTAAAAGGTATGTACACTCTACTATGACATCTCAGATAAAGTTTCCACCTTCATTGTTCTAGGACTTACACACAGAATCTCTCTAAACTTTTCACTGACAACTGAGTAGTGGATGCCAGGGAGACTATGGAGTTAATTGACCCTACCGAGACTTCACCCCTTAAGATTTTCTCTTTACACTAATGTACATTCTACATTTCACTAGTTGTACTGTTTCCATGGTCATATTCATACACATTCTGTCTTTTAATATTTTAATGTAGATGGAGAAGTGTCAGTTGTGATTCACTAGAATTTCTTACATCTCTTGATTTTGAGATTCATATGATCGTGCAAGAAAATTCATTCATCTTTATATTGCTCAGATATATCTTGTAAGTAGAGGAGGGATGGATGCTAGCATCATTATTTGATATCATTCTAATCTGAAGTCATTACATTACCAACATTAAATAAATATTTGTGTGATGTATTTATAAACAATTTAATCAATATAAGATCAATATTACCATTTGTCTATGCTAGCTCACACATGTAATCCCTGTGCTCAGATATCTGGGGAATGTCAGGACAGATTCAATCTCTTGTGATTTTATGCTAAGCCTTCATGGCTTATTAGCTATGAACAAAAGTAAAGTGTCAATTATAATGTTTTTGTAATGCAAATAGTAGAAATAATTTTTCTATATATCAGCACTCACTCAATAAGTACAGACATCATTATTTTGAAAACAAAATGTCAAAATTGAAGTTGCATAATAAAAGATGAAAAGTGGTTTCTGGAGAAAGACACTGAATCCTTCGTGTGGAAGTTGCAGAGAAATTGCCTGATTAGAAGGAGTAACAATTACAAAAGATACAGTGATATTGCTTTCATTTTGCCAATCCTATCACAGTGTTCAGACATATGTCAAAACTTACATAAGCTATCAGATAACATACAGTAAAAACATTAACTTTCTCTTTCCCATATTTTTACATAGCTATTAATTATTTATTTGGAGAAAGTCTATTTTTATGTAGTTATTTATTTGTTTATTTGCTATTTTCTTAGTGAGGATATGTATATCTATAACATACCATGAAAAAACACCAAGTTGAGGGTGAAAAGGTTCATTTGGCTCATACTTTTGTGTTAGTGTTCATCATGGAGGGAAGTCAGGCAGGCACACAAACAGGATATGAATCAGGAAGCAGGAGCTGATATAGAGTCCAGGGAAGGTTATTGCTAATTAGCTTGCTTCCTTTTGCTATATCTGACATAGGTCTAATTTCCAAAATATATACATAAGTCAAAAAAGTAAACATCACCAAACCAAAACATTTAATTTAAAATTGGGGAAGAGATCTAAAGAGAGAATTTTTCAACATTTCAACAGAGAAATCTGAAACAGCCAAAAAGAAAAAAAAGAAACAAGAAAAAAAAAAGAAAAGAAAAAAGAAAACACTTGAAGAAATGGTCAAAATCCTTAGCCACCAGAAAAATACTAATCAAATTAACTCTGAAATTCCACCTTACATATATAAGAATTAAGGTTACAATCAAAAGCACAAGCACAAGTAACAATTTATCCTCCTGAGGTTGTAGACAAAGGAAGGAAAACACTCCCACATTATGGTATGAGTGCAAACTTGTATCCCCACTCTGGAAATCAATATGGTGGTTCCTCTGGAAATTTTGAAGCCAGACCCAGCTATATCACTGTTGGGCATATGCTCAAAAGACATTTAATCCGAAGACAAAGACACTTACTTGACTGTCCTCATAACATCTTTATTTGTAATGTCCACAAGCTGCAAGCAATCTGAATTTTCCTCCATTGAAGAATTGATAAAGCAAACACCGTATATCTACACGATGAAGTGTTTTTCACCTTTTAACAATTATATTATGAAATTTGCAGACGAGTGGATTGAACTCAAAAATTAAAACTTATCCTGAGTGAAGTAAAAAAATAGAGGACAGACATAGCTAAAAAAAAAAAAAAAATTCATCAAAGAGGCTTTGCACAGCAAGTAACAAAACAGATGTGGAGATTCATAGCCAAGCCTTAGGTGAAGTTAGGAAATCTTGCTAAAGATGTGGAAGAAAGCTTGGAGCCATAGAAGTCAAGGAAACCTCAAGAAAATCCATAAAAGTAAGAAAACTATTCTCATGGGGACCCACTGAGGATAAAGTGACAATCATAGAACCTACTTGGGTCTTACCTATCCCATTGCATTTATGTAATCATTGTACAGCTTCTTCTTTTAGTGACATTCCTAACAGAGGGAGCAGTGTCTGTGTCTCACACCTCTGTCCACTTTTGGGACCATCTGGGTTTTCCTCAGTCATCCTTAATATACGGGGAAGTGAGTGCCTTAACTTACTGCAACTTGATATGATATGTTTGATCAAAATCCCTGGTAGGCCACTATTTGCTTTTAATTCATTTAGTAGAACACATATTATCAAAGTCAAAACTGTGTTAAAGGAAGAACAGAAAATCACTATGATAAACTCAGAAGCTCTGATTTTGGGAATCCAAATATAAGACATAGTTGAAACATTATATATTTATATAACCATCTATGTTTATGTACAACAACCAGAGCATTCAAATTTTTATAATAAATCAGGATATTATATACACATTATTATATTTTTCATGTTCTGATAAAGGGGTTATTATGAGATATTTTGAAATATTTTTCAAGTCAAAATATTGTACTGTAAAGAGATGTATTAATTGATGTCAAACTTTTGAAGCTGAACTATAAATGTAACTATTTGCTGAAAATTAAAAACTTAACATAAGTGTAAAAAGTATGTGTAATTTCAAGAAAATATCAATGATTAAGAGACAGTTTTAAAGAGCATAAGGGTGTAGAATGTTCTTAAAATCTCTTCCTAAATGTTTAATATCAAGAGTGCCGAGACTACAGCATGTGACTTTTCTGAAGATGGCCCACCATTTTCCATAACTGTGATGAGTGCACTATGAGATGCAGAGTCCTCAGAGACTTTATCCCAGGATTACCTCTTGATACCAATATGCCTTTCCTGCAATTGTTACATAGCCTAATGAGAACTGGGTATCAGTCAGCCCTATTAGGCAGATCTGCAAAATCAATATGAAGATGTACTTTTATACAGAGATGCTATGTAGACAAATTGATTATTTCATAATTCCTGATCATGATTTTATAGAATTCCTAATTTGATACAAGTAATCTCAAGTTCCCTATAGAATAAAAGGTACAAATAGAATTCTGCAAACCTTCATGTGTTCAGGGCTAATTGTACTGAAAGGAAAGGAGGCTTGAAACAAATTTTAGACCAGGGAAAGCATTCTTTCTGTGTTAGAAATGAAGCCACTATTTCATAATTAAATGTCATAAACTGAAAATGGACAATTTACTGTAGGTGCAAAGACAGAAAATAGATGATGGACTTGTCTATCTATACAAGACTACAAAATTGTAAGATATAAAGCAGATGGTTAATCTCTTGACAAAACCATGTCTAAGTCTAATTTGACTTCAGTTGAATACTCCCTAAGGCTGTCCCTATTGAACAATTGAGACTGCCATTGGCTGGTCATTGGTTTGCTCTAGGATGACTTGGATGGATTAACACTTACTTTCCCCATTTGCAGCTTTCAAAGCACCATGAAATATTAAAAGAGCTAATCTTCAGAAAGGAAGTTTGTAGGTGAGTTCTACCTTTATTCATTCCAGTTCTGTGCAAATAAAAACTTACCTTCAAGGTTTTGGAGGTTACCATGAATAAGTAATATATCCCATATTCTTTAGGAAGTCTCCTATATCCTGATCAAAAATGAAATGAATATTTTCATGGAGTCATAGGGAATTCTTTTTCTTTAAGTTTTCAGCTCTTGTGGGAAAACTATAACTCTTACATAATTCTATTTAGACTCTATTTGGTAACAAATATACATAAAGTAGTATCTTTCACTATTGCTTTTCAAACATCCTTAATGTTACTTATTTCTCTTTTCTCCCTCTAACTCTATATCACATAACTTCTGTGCTTCTGAGGTAGGTTCTACATCTCTTGTTTATATCTTCTCTTCTTTGAAAGCACCAGTGTTTCAGGATCTTTGATCCAACCTTCTCATACATGGTCCCTTTATACTCTTCTGGTTTCTGTGATGACTTCTGGTAATATTCTCAAGTCAAAAGATTTTAAGCTAGATTGCACTTCTAAGAACAAACATGTCACATTTGCATTCTCTGTCTGTTTTCTCACTCAGGATATTTTTAGGTCCATAGATTTACATGCCATTCTAGTAATTTCATTCTTATTTTACAGCCAAATAGAATTCATTAAATTCTGTATATGGTCATTATCTCTTCATCATTTGTAGAAAGTTTAGGTATGAATGTCTTTGTTATTGTTCCTAAACTGTAAATGAGCAAGCCCAAGCGAATATTTCTGTGAGGGGTTTTGTATCATTTGGGCTTATACTAATGTGTAGTATAGCTGGGTCATATAGAAGATTTATTTTTAGCCTTTTGGGATATCTTCCAATTTTTAATATATTAATATATTACATCATTTCATAAATAAAAACACCAAATGGTAAATTTACAAAATTAACTGGAAAATTATTGCAAATATATAAATAATATTATTAATATTTAAATGTTTAGCAACACTAATTATATTTGATCAACTTTCTTAACTTGGTATACTTTTCATAACAAAGAAGAAAATCCAAGATGTTTTACAATATTTATTTAAAAATTTAAATAAATCATAATTGTATAGGTTTACATAGTAAGTACAATTAAATATATTTAGTTTTTAACAATTTAAATGACAATAAAAATACACACTATTTGAGAACAGAAGCTTATATAAAAAGTACTTTTTAATCTTTAATATTTAACAGTTTTGTTTTAGACAAAATATACACACAGTAATTTCTTAATGATTAAAAATATCAGATTATTTATATAAATTAGTATTTTTGGTAATCTCTTTAATTTGTCTTTTTACCAACTCATGTTATAAAAGTTGATCTGTATTTTATGTTTACAGAGCTCTAGGGGTATAACTTTATCTGATATTTTAGGTTATTTGGAATATTTTAATTGGCTTTATTAAAACTTACTGATACATTAAAAACATGCACATGTACACACAGGTATGAATATATGTAAAAATCTTAATGAGTTTGTGTAACTGGGAGTGCATAGCATTATTAAAATAGTAATTCACCAAGGCTGAATAAAGGTAAGCATCAGGATTTATGGTGCTTCTGACCTCACCAGAAAGAGGTCCACATCAGGATGTTTCTCTGGATGTGAAAGGTAGATCAAACTGTAACTTAAGTGTGTGCCTCATCCACAGTTCTAACACAAGAGATCAGCACACCAGCAAATTCTCAGCAATTCTGGGTAAAGTCAGCAGATGTGACTTGAAGATGGATAGGGAACAGATGTGATGAGTTGGGTAGTTTACTTTTACAGAGACAAATGTGGTTATATCCATCGTAATTGGGAAACGCTTCAGTTGCAGAATTCAGTGTGTCTTTTAAAGCCAGTCTTGTGTTTTATAATCTCTTGGGGGCTCTCAGGAAATCACAGGGAAGACTCCCAAATCTGAGGTCTTACCTAGGAATATAGAATATTAATTTAATTGAAATGAATAGAAATTAGTTGAAAATACAGAGATTTCTTTTACTACAGTAAAATATAATAGTTTCAAATTATACTGTTACAATAACAGATTAAAAGAAAGATTAAGCTGCTTTTCTCAAAACTCAAATGGAAATGAACTAGGAAGTTAGTGACAGTGTTTACAGTATTAATAGAGAATGTGTGTTGGCAAAAGAAATCCTTTAGTTACATTGTGGGTAAGTTTTGAAGTTTCTACTTTTTCCTCAAAAACATGTTCAGTATATTCAACTTTTAGACTTTCAGTCCTGTAATATATCTTTAACATTGAAAATTAGTTTTCTCCACAGTAAAATTAAAAACTATTTTTTTTGCAGCAGATGAGAAATAAAAGCTTCAAAATATAACAAATATGTCAAAATATTAACTGGCATACTTTAAAGTCTCAATGATGTTAGTATTTATTTTTTTTAAACATTAATTTATTCACTTTTATGGTCTGTGCATGTGGGTGTATGCTGCTGAGTAGTAGTGCCATATGACACATACAAATGGGATCCTGATGGTCTTGTGTGGAAAGCATTTTTGGCACCTCTGGACAGTTGGTGGCAGATAATCATTTTACCAGGACCTTCTGAAGCTGGCCAAAGGCAGGAACCTGGCCTTTGTGCTACACCCTAGAAAGGCCCTTATTAAGTACATTTGCATCTGAAAGTTCAGAGCAAAATACTTAGGATTGAAGCCTAGGGAAGCACATTTGAATTTGAAACTCTGCTGGGAGCCCTTAGAAAAGTAGCTCAGAACAGGGCAGATTCAGTGGATAGGCAGCAGTTTCTTTGATCACCATTTGTCCCTGATCTTTACACCTGGCCTCCAAAAAGACAGTTAAAGAATCTTTGATTCTTAACTTTCTTGTTCTTTGATTCAGAACTGATGTTATATTTCTGTGTGCAACTAAAGTGGTTGATAAGAGGATTTAATAAACAAGGCTTTGCTTCAGCCTCTAGGCTTCAGTCTCAAATCTGGCTAAAGTCATGTTACAATTTTGACTGTTTCTTCTTTCTTTTCAATCCTCAATCCGGGGAACCCCTGTTGTTTGATCTAGCTGGTCTTGGACAGTCCTGGAAACAAAACTCAGATTTGGTGAGCATTAACATAATCTGAGAGTTCTTATCAGCCCAGGTTTATGTTTTGTGTTATTAGAATTATTTGTTTCTATATTTATTTTTCCTACTACTTATGGAATTTTAGAAATATTTTACACATCTACTTAGTGTGTAGGAGCCCCTTTCGGGGACCCCCACTCCAGTATCGGGACATGGGGTTACCCAATGAAACAGGAGAGACCTTCTTGCTGCAAAAGCAGGAGGTAGTTTAATGAGGGAGCTCCAGGCCGATAAGTATCTCACTTAGGAGACAGAGGTAATCGACCCCGAGACTCGAAAGCTAGGGGTTTTTATAGAGAGAGGGTCCGAGGAGAGGGTCGGGGGCTGGGAAGTACAAGGTTCACCCACAGCGTGACTCTGCTTCAGCAGAAGAGTACCTGCAGTCAGGAAGTCAAGAGACTGGTGGAGCGGATGCTTATCTAAGTCAGGAAAACCTGTGGTTAACATACAACTTTTTTTTTTTTTAAACGACTTTATTTTGCAAAACAAAGATAAATGTACAGATTTTAAACATTTTTTTGCTTAAAATTATACATTTTTGTCAGTACTGTTTTTTCAGACATTAAAATAAATTTTACATAAAACCATGTGAATATGTTTTTTAGTCAGTACTTGATTTTTTTCAAGGGCTTGACAGTTTGCATTGAAAACGTACTAGTTGCAATAAGCATGAAGTACATGCAAAACAAAACGCAACATGGGAATAGTCAAAGTCTTCTTGTTCTGTGAATATATGTATATTTTTTGTTTTCTTTATTTCTTGGACTTCATACAGTCTGTGAGTTGTTTCTGGGGGAGTGCAAGCCTCTGGGGTTAGCATCCCATTATCAGTGACTGCATATTATGTCTGTTCTTTTGTGACTGGGTTATCTCACTCAGAATGATCTTCTCTAGATGCAGCCATTTTCTTAAGAATTTGGTTAAGTCATTGTTTCTGGTGGCTGAGTAGTATTCCATTGTGTATATGTACCACAATTTTTGTATCCATTCATCTTCTGAAGGACATCTGGGTTCCATCCAGCTTCTGGCTATTATAAATAGAGCCGCTATGAACATTGTGGTGCATATATCTTTATTGTGTATTAAAGTGTCTCTGGGGTATATGCCCAGAAGTGGAATAGCTGGGTCTTCAGGTAGTACTATATCCAATTTTCTGAGGTATGGCCAGACAGATTTCCAGAGTGGTTGTATTAGCTTGCAACCCCACCAACAGTGGAGAAGTGTTCCTATTTCTCCGTAGCCTCGCCAGCATCTGCTGTCATCTGAGTTTTGGATCTTGGCCAATCTGACTGGTGTGAGGTGGAATCTTAGGGTTGTTTTGATTTGCATTTCCCTGATGGCTAAGGATGTCGAGCACTTCCTCAGATGTTTCTCGGCCATTCAGTGTTCCTCAACTGAAAATGATTTGTTTAGCTCTGTACCCCATTTTTTAATAGGGTTATTTGATTCTCTGGTGTCTAGTTTTTTGAGTTCCTTGTACACCTTGGATATTAGGCCTCTATCTGATGTGGTGTTGGTAAAGATCTTTTCCCATTCTGTTGGTTGCCGTTTTGTTTTCTTGACGATGTCCTTAGCCTTACAGAAACTTTGCAATCTCATTAAGTCCCATTTGTTAATCTTTGACCTTAGAGCTTGAGCCATTGGTGTTTTGTTCAGGAAATTTTCTCCTGTGCCTATGTGTTCTAAGGTTTTCCCTACTTTCTCATCTAATAGTTCCAGTGTATCTGGTTTAATGTGGAGATTTTAATCCACTTACACTTGAGCTTTGTACAAGGAGATAAGAACGAGTCTATTTTCATTCTTTTGCATGTTGAGTGCCAGTTGGACCAGCACCATTTGTTGAATAGGCTGTCCTTTTTCCATTGAATGTTTACTGCTCCTTTGTCAAAAATCAGGTGACCATATACATGAGGGCTCATTTCTGGATCTTCTATTCTATTCCATTGATCCACTTGCCTATTTCTGTACCAGTACCATGCAGTTTTCAGCACAATTGCCTTGTAATATAGCTTGAGAACATACAACTTTTAAATAGACTCAGGAGGGGCTCATTTGACTGATGACTCAGTTGTAATAGACAGCCTGGATAAGCTTCTGCATTCCTCTTGTATCTTTACAGTCAGTTAACCTGGCCTCAGGAATGTTTTAACAGTGGGCTTAGCTGGACATGACTTCATACTTTGAATTTAATTTCCTTTCAAGTGATGTCCAAAACTTGAAGAGTGTCACATAATTACTGCTCTGAGATATTTCTCCCTTGTTTCATATATTCTTTCTGTAATTGATCACTGCATTTCAACCATAATATTCAAAAATAAATATTCTATGTATTTACATTCTAAATGCTGCCCCTCCAAATTTTTGCCTTTCTCTTTCAGAGTTCACTCACCCATCTTTCTTTCTTTGTCTCTGAGAGGTACTCTGCCCTTGACATTCACAGGGGTCAGGCTTTCCTTCAGTCTTTGCTAATTTATTGTCCCTGTGTTTATTTTACACAGAAACAATTTTGGGTCAAAAATTTGAAGGTGCATTGGTATTCCCATCCATCCTCTGGGAGCTCTATCTCACTGCTGCAGGAACTTCTTTAAGATCCATTTCCCCACTTTTAAAAATTTTGGTTAATGTCGGCTGCATTGATTCCTAGGAGCCAACTATATCCCAGTTCTCTGGGACTTGCTGGGTATTTCCCAGCACATAGCTCAAGTACAAGTGGATCAAGGACCTCAACATAAAACTAGATACACTGAATCTAATAAAAGAAAAAGAAGTCGAAAATAATCTTGAACACACTGGCATAGAAAATCATTCCTTGAACTGATTACCAATGGCTCAGGATCTAAGATCAACAACTGATAAATGGTACCTCTTGAAACTGAAAAGCTTCTGTAAAACAGAAGACTCTGTCAGTAAGACAAAATGACAGCCTACACATGAGAAAAGATCTATACTAACCCTCTACCAGAAAAGAAAGAGCACTAATATAATATAATATAATATAATATAATATATATATGTATATATTATATATATTATATATATGCTAGATTCCCCCAAATCCAAAAAGCACAACTAAAAAGAGGATTACAGAGATAAACAGAATTTGCAAAAAAAAAAAAAAAAAAAAAAAAAAAAAAAAAAAAAAAAAGCAATCTTGAATGGCAGAGAAGCACTTAAAGATATGTACAATATTCCTAGTCAGCAAAAAAAAATGCAAATCAAAATGACCCCTAGATTCTACCTTATACCAATCAAAATGTCTAAGAGAAAATACCCAATGGATATATTGGGGAGGATATAGGGATAGGTAAATACTCTTCCATTGCTGCTAGAAGTGCAAAATTATACAACCACTCTGTAAATGACTCTGGCAGTATCTCAGAAAACTGAAAATATTTCTACCTGAAGACCCAGCTATACCACTCCTGGCCATATGCTCAAAAGATGGTCCATCATGCTTCAAGGATACATATTCCATTATGTTCATAGCATCTCTAATTGTAATAGCCATGAACTGGAAGCAACCCAGATGCCCTTCAAATAAAGAATGGATATAGAAATTGTGGCTCATTTACACAAATACATTTTATCTATTAAAAAGGAGGACATCATGAATGTTGCATGCAAATGGATGTAATTAGAAAGTGTCTGCAGTGAAGTAACCCACACACAAGAGGACATGCATCATATTTACTCAATAATAACTGCATATTAGCCAAAAAATACAAAATACCCATGATATATCCCACAGACCCAAAAAAAAGTTGAACAAGAAGGAAGGCCCAAGTAAGGATGCTTAAATCCCACTTAGAAGCATAGACAAAATAATCAAGAAAGGCAAAGGGAAGGAGGCTCCTGGAAGGAATGGAAGGGAGAGATGACTGGGAGTGACTCTCAAGTCTGGAGAGAGATAGTGGAGAGGCCATAGCGCCAAAAGAGTGAATGAAATATGAAAACATAATTTTTTATTCAATCCTTTCTGTGCTTTTCTTTTGAGATTTGGTCTACTTTACATTCCAAGATTTTACAGAACATATTTTATGAGCCAGAATCAAGATGATTTTTCTTTCTCCACTTTGAGTGCTAGGATACAAGCTTGTGTAAAATAGATTGACCTATATTAATTTTTAAGTGTTGCATAGAACAAAGTTCAAGAAAAACCAAGTTTAGAGAATGAGTTTTAGTCACTCTTGTATCCAGGGCATCACAAAACATAGTATGTGACTGACAGACTTGAGGGCTTGGCATCATGGTATGTTGGGAGTTATGCCCAACCCCCATGGGCTAAGGGCTATCAGAACTGTCCACTTGCATGTCTTGACTTTGGGAAAACACACCTTCCTTTGTAACACTAATGCCCAGTCACAAGCCTGCCCCACACCTGTTCCTGTTACCTCAGGATTTATTTAGCCTTAACTCCAGGGGCTGATACCTCTACCCAGCAGCTAGGAAATTTGCATACTCACTTTGTAACTGCTTTTGTAAATGTATATATCTGGAATTGGAGCCAGTTGCATTTGGACTTGGAGATGGACTAAAACACTTCTTTTAACAAGAATAATTGAGTTGTGTCTTTCTCTCAAACCCTAACAGACCTTTGCCAGATTCAGAGCTTGCTCTACAATGGTACACATTTTTACACATACATAGCTTCTTCTCTGTTTAAGTACTTAATTATTGACACAGGACTTATGGTTTATTGGCATGCCTTTTTGAACCCCATGATCCTTCACGATTTCTTTTTGCCTTATTTATTTCGTACCTGTGATATTACTTCTTACTATTTGCAAATTTTCTTTAGTTTCAAAATCATCCTGAAATATTTTCTTATTTATGTTCATTCAGAAAAATATAAAATAAGATTCAGTTATTCTGAAGTCTGTGTGTTTATAAGTTATCACAAATTATTTTTTCTTGGTGCTATAAATCAGTAATTTGTGTGTATGAGCATGTATATGCATACTTAACATGGTATATGTGTTGTATCTCTCACTCAACTCTGCATATGTGTATGTTTATACATACATATCAAATATATATGTAATTATGTGTGGAGGCAGGAGGTCAATTTGTCATGTCATTCCTCAGTTAAGGTCACTTTGGTTATTGAACTAGGATTGTTTAAATGTCTGTGACTTAAAATGTAAGGAACAGAGACAAGTACAGTGGGCCAGGAAATTCAATAAGAATATGTAGAAGTGGGGTAGGGGGAACTGCAGGTAACCACTAGAAAGTCCCAGACACCAGGGCAGTAAGAGGCTCTTGGAAACCAAAAGGCTAGACTTTATCTAAAATATCCAACAAAAGGATGATAGAACCTATAGAGACAAACTCCAGTAAATAGGCATGGACCCAAGATGATGGATGGGGCTACCAACCATCTGAAAAATTTTAACCCAAAAATGTTCCTGCCCAAAGAAAAGACAGGGAGATAGAATGGAACAGAGTTTGAAGGAAAGTGCATCCAGAGACCACCACAACTAAAGATCCATCTCATCTGCAGATACCAAAACCAGACACTATTGCTAATGCCAAGAAGTACTGGCTAACGGGAGCCTGGTATGGCTTTTCCCTGAGAGGTTCTACCAGCACCTGACTAATAAAGATGCAGGTACTCATAGCCAACTATCAGACTGAGCCTGGCTACCCCAAATAGAAGAGCTAGTGAAAGGACTGAAGGGGCTGAAGGGGACTGCAACCCCATAGCATCAACAAACTGGACCTCTCAGAGCACCCAGGGACTAAACCATTAACCAATGAGTATACAAAGAGAGATCCATGGCTCCAGATACATATGTAGCAGAGGATGGTCTTATCCAGTTTTAGTGGAAGAAGATGCTTTTGGTCCTTTGGTGGCTTAATGCACCAGTGTAGGGTGATACTAAAGCAGTGATGCAGGAGTAGGTGAGTGGGTGGAGAAAAACCTTCATAGAGGCGGGGGGCAGGGCAAAGGGTGAGGAAAAAAGAATGTGGAAATTTGTGAATAGGAAACTGAAATAAGTGATATCAATTGAAATGTAAATTAATAAAATATATAAGCTATGTTATTTGATCTTTGAGGTCAATGAATCCTTTGATTTGACTCCTATAAGCTGAGATAAGAAGTAGGTATCATACCTGGAGTTGTTTTATTTGATTTTGAGATTAAAATATAAATACATAAAATTTCTCTTCTGTTTCTTCTCTCAAACCAACTCTTCTGTATTTATGCCCTCTCTTTCCTTATTAATTATCTTCTACAAGTTCTTCCGTTTGCCTCTTCAAGTAAATTCTGTTGAGCTATTTCGTGCTATAATACTTCCATCTTTCCACAATGATCCCTTTTAATTTCTGATGACTTAAGTTACTCCAGGCCATAAATATCACAAAGGACTCTAATTATGTTCAAAGTTAAGGGTTGTTCTTGTTCCTTATCTAGGAACCTTCTCACTGGAGTAGGAGGTGATCATAACAGAGTATCACAGCTGATTATCTACACAGTCCTGGAGCCCTCTCCAAAATAAAATATCTGCAATAACTTGCTGCATGCAAGTCTTAGGGATAACAATAGAAAATTTTATGAAGTATCAGTCAGATAATAAGAAGTTTGTTGTTAGAGTCTGTTTTCTAAAACGTCAAATAAGCTATTATTAAGTCTCATACCTAAGTACCTCCAAACATGATTTGAACAAGGAGGATGCTAATAGACATGCTGTTATGGAAGAAAGAAATAAAGGTCTCAAGCACAGGTCAAAGAACTAAGAACAACTAAGGGATGGCAAGATGTAGAAAAATATTTTTATGTATCAAGGAGTTCAGGAATTAGTTACCTCATGCCAAATGGTCAACACTCATCATGGATACACATACAGAAAAATAACGGTATATGAACTGAGCAAGCTGTGTTTATTTATTTAGAAACACACACACAGACACACACACACACACACACACACACACACACACACACACACACACACACGCATGCACATACACCACCAGTAGCAACACCACTGTGATCACCAACACCACCACCACCACCAACAAAAACAACCATAATTAAGTTTAAATTGGTCACAAATTTGAAATATAGAAATGTGCTTCATAGAAAGAATTGAAGGTTGATATTGTTCTTTCTAGGGGTTGTAAACCCCTTCAGATCCAAACACCCAAAGCTCCCAGAGCTCCCAGAAACAAAGCCACCAATCAAAGAGTACACATGGAGGGAACTATGACTCCAGCTGCACATGCAGCAGAGGATGGCCTTGTTGGACATCAGTGGGAAGAGAGAGCCTTGGTCCTGAGAAAGGTTGATGTCATTGTCCCAGTGTAGGGTAATGCCAGCGTGTGCAGGCAGAAGTGAGTGGGTGGGAGAAGATTCTCATAGAAGGAAAGGGAGGGAGGATGGGTTAGGGGTTTCAGGAGGGAAAGCCAGGAAAGGGGATAATATTTGAAATGTGAATAAATAAAATATACAATAAAAAATAAAATTAAATTCAAAATTTTAATTTTAAAAAGAATGATTTGAACGCAAGAAGAGAAAAGAAAAATTATGCAATTGTACCACATTCTCCCAAAATGCAATATTAAAAAAAAGGACGAAATATTATTCAGATGTATTTCTTATACTACCATGGAAGAGGTAAAAATCAGTGGATATCCTGAACTCATGGTATTCATCAGTACCAGGCTCTTATGAAATACAACCAAATGGAGAAGATTTGAAGTTAAATCTTTGACCTATTCTGGCATATACATACATATGAATACTCATCCGACCCTCAAAATTTAAAATTACATTTTTGGAATTTATCTCTATAGAATTATGATATAGATCTGCATATATTTCTTCATATACATGCAAACAATTTTACTTTGAAAGAAATCATTTGAATATACTACATTGAAATACTACATTATATTTTAGATACTATACATTATTATTAATGATAATTATAGTCATTAATCAATAATACAAATACCATGATTCAATCTAGAACTGAGAGTCTAAGAATGTTTTATGAATATATATATACATATATATATATATATATATATATATCATGAAATGTAAATTGTATATGTTAGTTTAATATTGTAACTAATGATTGAGCAATGTCCCATCTTCACAAATAAACATTT
>NC_137952.1:8824101-8891434 GCF_963924665.1 Micromys minutus
ACCTCATACCATTCTTGACATTCTGCTATACATATAGACAAGAACCTAGCATAACTGTCTCCAGAGAGACTTCACACAGCAGCTGATGAAAACAGATACATAATCCATAGCCAAATATTAGGTATCACTCAGAGACCGTTGTGAGAGAATGAGAGAAAGGATGGAAGGAACCAGAGAAACTAAAGACAACACAAGAAATCCTACATAATAAACTCACTTGGGCCCAATGGAGGCCACAGAGACTGAACCACTGAGGAAAAAGCATGGGTAGGATGGTCCTAGGCCCCTTACTTATGCAACAGATATGCAAGTTGGTCTTAATGTGGGACCTCTAACAACTGAAGCACAAGCTTTCGATGTCTCTATTGCCTGCTGTTAGATCACTTTCTTGTAACATGGTTTGTCTGGTCTCAATAGGAGATGATACACCTGTCTTACTGTAATTTGACATCTGAGGGCTCCCCTTATCTGAGGAGAAAGAGAGGAGGAGGTGGGAGAGGGGAGATGAAAGGGAAAAACTTGGGGGGATGCATTTGTGATATAAAATTAATTAATTAAAAATAGTCGTGACAAAATGTAACATCTCTTTTTAATGAAAGTCATGGGGAGGCTAAGATTAGTTGAGGCATACCTCAACATAAGCACTATAAATGACAAACTTATAGCCAACATCATTGTAAATGGAGAAAAAAACTTGAAGCATTCTCACTAAGATCAGGAAAAATGAAAGTACCTTTACTCTCTCCAATCCAATTTAATAAAATGACTTATTATCTAATACAATGAAATGAAGAAAAAAAAATAAAAGAGATACAAGTAGGAAAAAGATTTTAATGTGTTCCTATTTGCTTATTAAATGATACATCATATAGAAAAACAAAGTTTCAGCGAAAAACTCTGTCAGGGATTACCAATAATTTTAGCAAAGGGACAGACATAAGAAACACAAAAGCTTTTAAATTTGAAATGTCATGCAAATTTGAAAAGAATCCCAGAAAAGAATCTAATCCAATATTGCTACAAAAATAAAACAAACAAAAAACAAGAAACAAATCACCACCAACAAACCAACAAAAACAAAAATAAACAAATAAATACAAAAAAGCATTGATCAATAACATAGAAACAAACTTTACCTAGGAAATTAAAGTACTCTACAAGAAAAACTTAGGACACTAAACAAATGAATTGAGAAAGACAGTCAAAGATGAAAAAAAATCTTGTTTCTGAATTGGTAAAATTAATATTGTGAAAATAGTATTTTTACCAAAAGCAATCTACAGATTCATTGCAGTTCCTGTCTAGTTTTAAAACTATTATTTATAACTATATGAAGAGAAAGTCTTAAAATTTTTATAGCATCACCAATGTCAATAAAATCCAAAGAAATTTTGAAGAAACCAGTACTGATATCAGTATCTTTGTACTTGATTTCAAATTATAAAACAGATTTTTAGTATTGAGAATGTCATTGAACTGGTTCAACTATGGATTTATAGATAAGTAAAGTGAATTAGGAAACTCAGATTCAAATGCACACTACTGTAATGTTTTCATTCTAATGCGAAGGACAAAATTATAGAGACATGATATTATGTCCTACAATTGGCACAGGAAACATGGATAGCACATGGATAAAATAGGAAACTATATGGTATCTCTCACTCTGCACAAAATTCATCTCCCTATACCTAATAGTCTCAAATTTAGAGAAAAAAATATTTGGAATTTCCTTCAACATATAAGCTAGAAAGGGAGATTCTGTCTATGATTCCTGTAGAACAGGAAATAAGACTGACAGTCAACCAATAATATCTCAAGGAACTCAAGTTTTGTTGGACAGAAAAGAACATGTCTATCAGTTGAAGAAAAGGCAGCTTACAGAAAATAAGGAATTATATTTCCGTTTTACATCTAAGAAAAACAGTTTCTAGCATGTACAAAGATCTTTTAAAAATAGTAAACATTAAGAAAATATCATAAAAATGTGCTGTAGAGCTAAAAAGTTCTTAGAAGTAATACAAATAGCTTGTAGACACTTCAAAATATTTTTTTGACTTCTTTAGACCTGACAACTTTAGATTAAAACCACTTCATGTTTCCACCTCACTGGAGTCACAATGGCCACAATGACAGATAAAATGAGAAAAAAATATTGGTGTACATATGGGGAGATGAGAAGGTTATATGCTGATGCTTGAAGTTTGAACTAATTCAGTCATTTGGAAATCAATATAGGTATTTCACAGCAGTTGAGAAGCAACTCTTTTGTGACTACATTATACGATTCCTGAGTCTTCTCTTATGTCAATTCTGTTCGTGACACTTAAGTTTCATGTATTTTAGTTAGAGTATGTATGGACACTAAGACACTAATATTGTGCAGAATGATTGTGACTTATGGAACGTGGCAGGGAAACAGAAAAGGTGACATTAGGAAGGGGCAATGTTGGGGATAGGAAGGCATGAGCTGTCAAGTATTCTGGGGGATAATGTAAAAAAAGGAAGCAAGAAAAAAGTAATCTATGGCTAAGTGTGTGTGTGTGTGTGTGTGTGTGTGTGTGTGTGTGTGTGTGTGTGTGCATGTGTACAGCAAACAACCAACTAATAAATAACACAAAACTATAGGAGAGTTGGAAAAAAATATATGCACAGGTAGATTATGCAGTCTCTAGAAACAGTTCCTCCTAGACTGACACCCAAAAGCCAGGAACTCAGTGGAAATGTCTTTTCTGTAGGTAATCTTTCTAAGCACTAGAAAATGTTGTCAAGACATCCACAGTTGTCTTTTTGATAATTTAATGAATTACTTTTTATTTATTAACTTTATAACTGACTCACTCACTGCTCCTTTAATTTTTTCTTTCCAAAATACTTTCCCATCCCCTTATCTTTCTCTACTGAGTAGGTGGGGGGACCATGAATTACCCCCACACCAACCTGGCACTTCAACTCTCTGAAACTCTAGGTGCTTTATTTCCCAGACAAGCTACCATAATATATCACATGTACAGGCAAAAGATTTTGGATATCACCCATTCCAGTTGTTCAGAACCCACATGAAGCACATGAAAATCAAACTTCACATCTGCTACTCATGAGCAAGGAGGCCTGGGTACAGCCCAGGCACATTCTTGGTTGGTTGCTCAGTATCTGAGAGCCTTGTGGGTTCATGTTAGTTGGTTTTTTGGTCTTCTTGTGGAGTTCTTATGTCCTTCGAGAACTGCAATCCGTCCTTCTATACTTCCATAAGATTCCTTAGACTCCATCACACTCTTTAGATGTGAGTTTCTGTATCTGTTGGAGTCAGCAGCTGGGAGGAGCCTCACAGATGACAATATGCTCCTGTCTGAGAGAATACTAGAGTATTATTAATATAGTTAGGGATTAATGCTTGCCCATTGTATGTGGTTCAATTTGAACAGGTTAAATCTGGGGCATTACTACAGTCTCTGATCTATCCCCAATGACTACATTACTAGTAGACAGGATACATTTTGGGTTGAATGTTTTGTGGATGGGTTAGTGTCTCTATCACTGCCCTGGGGTTCCTGACTGGCTACAGAGGGTGGTCTCTTAAGATTTCATATACCCAGTGCAGTGAGGAACAGTAGAGGGCACCATCATTAATTTTTGTGTGCTTCCCTTATCCCAGGTATGGTTTTGTAATGGAGATGCCCCCAACCTTCTCATTACTGTCAGGTGAAGATTTGCATTCATTTTCATGGCCATCTAGCCATCTCCCATCCCTCTTCATATTCGATCTTGATTCCCTCATTTCCTTCCCCATTATGTCTCCTTATCAGTTTACTCCCTTTCTTTGTGTCTTATGACTGTTTTAGTGCCCATTCTAAGTGAGATTTGAGCTTCCTCACTTGGACATTCCAACTTTTTGTTTCTTTCTGTCTGTGCAGTACAATATGGCACCTCTATTTTATAGTTAATATTCACTTATTATTGAGTACATACCAAGACTAACCTTCTAGAACTGGGTTTATATCATACAGTATAATATTCTCAAGTTGCAACCATTTGCCTCTAACATTAAGGAATTCTTTGTTTTTAATAGTATTATACTGTGTAGATGTACCTCATTTTATCCATTTTTCAGTCGAGAGACAGCTAGATTGTTTTAAGTTTCTGGCTATTATAAATAAAGTTTCTATGAACATAGTTGAGCAAGTGTCTTTGTGAGATGTTGGAGCATCTTTTGTGTATTTGCTCAGGAGTAATATAGCTGTGTCTTGAGGTAGAATTATTCCAAGTTTTCTTGAAAAACCTCAAATTTATTTCCATAGTGAGTGTGCAAATTTACACTCTTATCACGAATGAAGCATTCCCCTTGCACTATTTTCATGCCATTTACTATCTTGGCATTTTTGATTTTTGCCTTTCTGATGTGTGTATGATGGTATCTCAGAGTTCATTTAATTTGCATTTCCCTGATGACTAAGAACTTTTAGTATTTTTTTAAGTGCTTCTCAGTCATTTGAGATTCCTCTGTTACAAATTTTCTATTTATTTCGGCACCTCAATTTTAATTGGAATATTTGGGTTGTTGGTTTTTACATCTGATATTCTTTGTAAATTTAACCCTCTCTCACATATAAAGTTGGTGAAGATCATTTCTCAATCTATTGTCTGCCTATCTGACTTACTGACAGTGTCCTTTGCATTACAAAAGTTTGTAGTTTCATGAGATCCCATTGATCAATGTTGATCTTAATGCCTGAGACCTTGGTATTCTGTTCAAGAACTTGTGATCTGTATATTAAAGGGTATTTTCCACTTTCTTTTCTATGAGATTTACTCCATCTGATTTTATATTGAGGTTCTGGATCCACTTGGACTTAAGTTTTGTTCAAGGGGGATCAGTTTGGATGTATTTTCATTCTTTTCCATGAAGATATCATGTTAGGCTAGCACCATTTGTTAAAGATGCTTTAATTTCTCAACTGTATATTTTTGGCTTCTTTCATTGTTATTATTATACTTCCCATGGTGTTGAAAACCCTTTCAGCTCCTTCTGTCTCTTCTCTAACTCCCCCTTTGGGAACCTGTACAGAGTACGATGGTTGGCTGTGAGCATCTTCTACTGTATTTGACAGGCTCTGGTCTCTGAGGAGGCAACTATATAAGGCTCCTGTAAGCAAGCAGTTTGGCATCCATCTTAGTGTCTGGTTTTTATGTCTTTATATGGGATGGATCCCCAGGTAGGGCAGTCTTTTGATGGCCACTTTTTCAGGACTTGTTCTACACTTTATCTCTGTATTTCTTCCCTGGATTATTCTGTAGCCCCTTCTAAGAAGGACTGAAGCAGCCACACTTCAGTGGTCTTTCTTCTTCTTGAGGTTTGTATAGTTTATAAGTATCTTGGTTATATAATAGTTGTCTAGATTTAGCATGTATATATTAATATACTGGCATATTTTAAATTAACTGGCAGATTTACTACATATAAGATTTACATTATATATATATATTAATATATATATATATATATATATATATATATATATATATATATATATATATATTATCTCTGTCTCTATCTATATCTATCTTGGAGTAAAAGACTACTCAAAGTCTTAATCAAAAAATGTTCTTTTTGAGCTGGATAGAGATGGTCCACAAACATAGTGTGCCTAAAGCTATCATATTAGCTCTGAGATCTCAACTCTAAATGAAAAATTCATGCCTGTCCCAATATGTTTCAGGTAACATTTCTAAAGAAAGAGTATAAAGAATATGAAGCAGAAGATGACAAAAATTGTTGGAAAATGACACCTACTAGTAAACACACAATTATTCCAATCACTAATATATAGAAGCTGTAGCTATTATTGCTGGGTCTGTAATATGGGATCAGTCAGCAGTCATTCGTAGAGATTCTTAACTTTCATCATACCCCATCACATAATTCTATGTTTTCAGTAATATATGTATAAGAAGTCCCAAGAAATAGTTCCAAACCCATGGTCAAGAAGATAAATGGCTAACTAAATTGGCCAAAAAATAAAAAGATAAATAATAAAAATTAAAACATAAAACAAAACAACAGAAGTATGGTAAGACGTTTAGTAACATTAGAAAGACCGGACAGAGTCAGAATAAAACAAGAGAAGGTATAGGAGTAAACTTATTACCATATATTTTATACATGTATGATTTTTCAAAGATTGAGAAAATAGACTTGTCTTTTCAGAACAAATTGACTAATCTTTGTTTGATAACTGTGGATTAGCATACTTATATAAAGGTAGGACCTTTGTTAATGAAATAGTAAAAAATACATGAAGGCACATAGAAATTATTTCTGTTTTTCTTCATGCAATCAACTACTAACGCATCCACCATATTTCTGAAGGTGACATGGTGGTACATACATTTTAGGCTGCTCATAATTGAAGAAATTATATATTTAAATCTTTTAAAATAATTTCTAGTTGTCGAGAAATTTGAGACATTGGCAAACTATTATTATTTTTTTTTTTAATTTTGGGTAGAAAACAAAAGTCAAATATGTGGGAAATCTCCTCATTATAAAAGCAGTAGTCCAAGTATATTGCTCTGCTCCTGATGTGTCCAATCAACAAATTCAGGAGTTTAGGAGGTATGATGTGCAGCTGTCTATCTGACTAGATGGATACATACTACATATTTAGCTATAGTGATATTATGAATGGCATAATATTTGCTTTGCAACATGCTAATTCTTTTTTCTTTAGACTTTTAAAATTGAATTAAAATTATAAATATGTTTTTGAATAAAAATAATTCTGTGTCATAGTTTATCACTATAAAACTCAGTTAATGTATATGTTCATATATTTATATTTACATATATGTCTGAATATATGCTTTGTATATGGGTTGTGAAAACAAAGTACTTTTACATACTTATGAAAGAACATTTTTATCTTCATGAATAATTCACTAAAATCATCACAAATGTATGTAGACATATTATCTAAGATTCATTTTTAAGGTGAAATGGTATATATATATATATATATATATATATATATATATATATATATATATATATATATATATATATATCAATGACTACTGACATCCTCCTTTTCCTCAGTTTAGATAGCATAAATATTCTATTATAAAATAGAGAAACACTTTAATAAAAACAAAAAAACATTAATATCATCCTTATACTATATAATGAAAAGAAACCAAAGCCTTAAATGTAAAAGAGCAATGGTGGTTGGTATATGTTAGGGTAAGTACAGTTGCCAGGATTGAGTTCAGGTTGACTTTACCATTTTCAACTTTTAGATGGAAGGAAATTTGGTTGGTTCTACCAAAATATAAAGTTTTTGATTAAGTGAAACAAGATGGAATCTGACAAGACAAATGTTGTGTTATAACTCTCTCCCCAGAGAAGTATCCAATGATATCCATTAGAAAAAAATGGTACATATATATGTGATTTTTGTTTGTTTGTTTTGAAACCAGACCCTTATTCATTTAGCTAATAAAATATTTGTACATGATATGATATGATATGATATGATATGATATGATATGATATGATACGATATGGTACGATATGAAACCTCACATTTCTGTCTTTTCCACAGCAAGGATTATGTGATTCTTAGTCTAGCATCAACTGGAAATTCCACTTTTGACTATACATTCTGTTTCTCCTTTCCATATTTAAGGTTGTTTCTCATGATAATTAGTAACTGAGTTGGGTAGAATAATTATGTATAATTTTAATTTTTATTTTCTCATTTGAAATGAAAATGTATCGTTTCTCATTCCTTTCCTCTCACCCCCAAACCACTGTTATACACATCATGGCTTCCTCTCAAATATATGACCGTTTTAAATTTACTTTTTTTTTGTAATATTTTGCTATAGGTCATGGTGATAGCCAAGTAGTGAAAAGGCAAAAAGTTACAGGAATTGTCAATCACATCTTAGATTTGCTGAATTATCAATATAACTGCTGTACCTGAATTTTAATACAGGAATAACCTCAAGAAATAATAAATCATTTCAAAAATACATTTATTAGAAAAATTAATTTGTATTAATATTATCATGTGAGTCTTGAGAAATAGTTCAGTGGTATGGACCTGGATTATATTTAAGTAACATGTAAAAACCTGAGTATGGCCATCATCTCTGTACTCACAGTAAAACAATGGCAGGAATAAGAACATATATAGAATGTTGAGTTCAAACATAGTTGAAAAAAAAAAGAAAAACAACAGCAACTAAACAAAGAAAAAAACAAAAACTCTATCATACACTTAAATAAGTAAAATCCCACAAGGTCTGCTTTAATAAGTCCTGTTATACATTGAAAGGAAAAAAAAAAAAAAACGTGATAAGATCATTGAACAATGTCCTGTATTCTTTACTTACATGCATAAGCTCATGCATGTGTATACATATGTATCTAACATGCATAAACCCATGTGTGAAAAACTGTTTTGGGATTCACTTAAATTTAATGTGAAATTAATCTTCATCAAAATGTGTTCCTGTATGCATGTCAGGTATTTGCTAGTTTTCATGGTTCTTTACTTTTGATTTTTTGTTTTTTGGTTTTTTTTTTTTTTTTTTTTTTTTTTGGTTTTGGTATTACAAGTAACTGATGGAAATATTATTTAATTCCTTGTGAATTTTTTTGTTTACTAAATAGAGGTGAAAATAAAAACCATATATTTTAGCATATGTTCTATTTTTTAATGCTAAAACATTTTTATTAGATACTCTGTATTAGCATTTGAGATTTTACCCCTTTATCCCACCCGACTCCATCCTCCCCTATCCTTTTCCCTTCACAAAAGTGCACTCCCTCCTAATCTCCCTCTCCACCCATTGCATTGGCATTCCCCTACATTAGGAAAACAAGCCCTGCCTGGACCAAAGGCCTCTTCTCATATTGATGCCCGACACTGGTATCTTTAGCTACATATACAACTATATCAATAGGTCTCTAAGTGTGTGCTCAAAGGTTGGTGTTTTAGTCCATGGGAGTTTTGGAAGGTTTGATTGGTTGATAATGTTCTTCCCATGAGGTTGCAACCTCTTTAAGTCCTTCAGTACTTTCTTTAGCATCTTTACTGGGGTCCCCATGTCTTCAGTCCAATGGTTAGCTGTAAGCATGCTCAGCTGTATCTATATGACTCTGATAGAGTCCCTGAGGAGGCATCTCTATCTGGTGTCTGACAGTAAGTACTTCTCGGCATAAGCTACAGTGCTTGGATTTGGTGACTGCATACATGGTTGATCTAGAATGAGGCAGGCTCTGGATGATCTATTCTTCAATTCCTGTCCCTTTATTTGACCAGGGATTATGTCCCATGAGTATTTTGTTCTCCCTTCTAAGAAGAAATATAGCATCCACATTTGCCCTTCCCTCTTTTGAGCATCATGTCTATTAATTCTTGTGTGGATATTCAGAGTTTTCTTTTTTTTTATATAAACGACTTTATTTTACAAAACAAAGATAAATGTACAGATTTTAAACATTTTTTGCTTAAAATTATACATTTTTGTCAGTACTGTTTTTCCTGACCTTAAAATAATTTTTACATAAAACCATGTGAATATATTTTTTTTAGTCAGTACTTGATTTTTTTCAAGGGCTTGACAGTATGCATTGAAAACCTAATAGTTACAATAAGCGTAAAGTACATGCAAAACAAAACGCAACATGGAAATAGTCAAAGTCTTCTTGTTTTGTACATATATGTATATTTTTTTGTTTTCTTTATTTCTTGGACTTCATACAGTCTGTGAGTTGTTTCTGGGGGAGTGCAAGCCTCTGGGGTTAGCATCCCACTATCAGTGACTACATATTATGTCTGTTCTTTTGTGACTGGGTTATCTCACTCAGGATGATATTCTCTAGATGCAGCCATTTTCTTAAGAATTTGGTTAAGTCATTGTTTCTGGTGGCTGAGTAGTATTCCATTGTGTAAATGTACCACAATTTTTGTATCCATTCATCTTCTGAAGGACATCTAGGTTCCTTCCAGCTTCTGGCTATTATAAATAGAGCCACTATGAACATTGTGGTGCATATATCTTTGTTTTCAGAGTTTTCTAAAGGGAAGTGTGCACTTATCAGTGAGTACATACTATGTGTGTTCTTTTTTGACAGGGTTACCTAACTCAGAATGATAGTACCTCGTTCCATCTATTTGCCTATGAATTTCATAAAGTCAGTGTTTCTAATAGCTAGGTAGTACTCCATTGTGTAAATTTACGAAAATATTTGTGTCCATTCCTCTGTTGAAAGACATCTTGGTTCTTTTCAGATTCTGGCTATTACAAATAAGGCTGATATTAACAGTGTAGAGCATGTGTCTTTGTTGTATGTTGGAGCAGCTTGGGATATATGCCCAGGAGTGGAATAGCTGGGTTTTCAGATAGTACTAAGTCCAATTTTCTGAGGAAACACAAGACTGATTTCCAGAGTGGTTGTACCAGCTAACAAAACAGACAACAGTGGAGGAGTGTTCCTTTTTCTTCACATCTTTACCAGCATCTGCTGTTATCTGAATTTTTGATTTTAGCAGTTCTAACTGGTGTCAGGTAAAATATCATGGTTGTTTTGATTTGCATTTCCCTGATTACTAGGGATGTTGAGCATTTCTTTAGGTGTTTGTCAGTTATTCAATATTCCTCAGCTGAGAATTCTTTGTTTAGCTTTCTAATCATTTTTAATAGGATTATTTGATGTATTAGAGTCGAACTTCTTGAGTTCCTTGAATATATTGGATACTAATCTTGTATCTGATGTAGGATTGGTAAAGATTTTTTTTTTCCCAATCTATTGGTTGTTGTTTTGCCTTATTGACAGTGTCCTTAGCCTTACAGACATTGTGCAATATTATGAAGTCTCATTTGTAAATTCTTGACCTTAGAGCATAAGCCATTTGTATTCTGTTAAGGAAATCTTCCCCTATGCCTAGGTGTTCTAAGTTCTTCCCCAATTTCTCTTCTAATAGTTTCAATGTACCTGTTTTTATGTGGAGATCATTGATATACTTGGACTTGAGCTTTGTAGAAGGAGATAAGAAAGGGTCTATTTTTATTCTTCTGCAAGCTGACTACCAGTTGAACCAACACCATTTGTTGAAGAGGCTGTCCTTTTTCCATTGAACGTTTTTAGCTACTTTGTCAAAGATCAAGTTATCATAGGTTTGTGGGTTTATTTCTGGGTCTTCAATTCTGTTTCATTAATTTATCATCCTATCTCTTTAACAATATCATGTGGCTTTTATCACAATTGCTTTGTAATATAGCTTGATATTGAGGATGGTGATTCCCCCGGAATTTCTTTAATTGTAGAGAATAGATTTTTTTTAATCTAGTTTATTTTTTGTTATTTCATATGAATTTGAAAACATCTCTTTATAACTCTCCTAAGAATTCAACTGTAATTTTAATGGGGATTGCCTTGAATTTGTTGATTGCTATTGGTAATATGACCATTTTTACAATGTTGATCCATCCAATCCATGAACATAGGAGATCTTTCCATTTTCTGAAATCTTCAATTTTTTTCTTCAGAGATGTGAAATTCTTATCATACAGATCCTTCACTTGCTTTTTCCATGTTCTGTGCTCTAGTCCTCTTTGCACTATAAAGTATTCTTCAAAGTTATTTCATTACACATGCATGTGTGCACACACATTATATATACACATGTGTGTGCATGCTTGTATAGAATGTATATATCACTATATATATAAATATATATATATATATATATAAAACAAAATTTTGCACATAAATTGATCAATTGCCAGATTTCCCACCTCCATTATCTGTAATTAAAGGATGATTTTGAAAAAAAATTATATACCAAAATTTGCAAATATAGTATAAAATTTTTAAAATACAATTAGCTCATATGTGGAAAATATAGGAATATTTGTCATTGTGACAATAACACATCAAACAAAACTGAAAAAGTCATATTTAAAAAAAGATATACAATATAGTATAGAAATATAGGGCTGAGATAGTTTTATTATTGTGAATCCAATAAGACAGGGAACTTGATCACATCAACTCAAGAAAAAGAACATTGTTGGGTTTAAATCTGAATCTCCAAGATAATATTCTGACAGGTACAAAACTTTTCAGAAAAAAAAAAAGATGTGTCAGAATTAAGTTGAAATGGATGTAACAAATCTCCAGAAATTATGCACAGAATGCATTTAGATATATTTTATTAAAACAAACAAACAAACAAATAAACATCATGCTGGGGTCAGCAGAATGCCTCAGTATATAGGAGCAGGTTTTACACATGCCTGACAACTTGATTCCATTATCAGGTTCCAGGTTCTCAAAAAGTGGTAAGTAAAGTATTGACTCTCTATGATTGTTCTTTTAACTTCATTACACACACATGCACACCACTCACTCACTTTCACAAACACACACATACCCTCCCCCACACACACCACAATAAATAAATATTCACAGAATGAGAATTTTTTCTTTATTTTTTACACCTCATTTTTAATATTTCCTTCACCTGCTTTTGCTATATTTTTGGGCTGCATTATAAAGGAAAAGTAAATGATTTCTAAGTTACAAACAAAACCAGATGAACAACCATAACATGTATTTACCTATTTGATTAGGGAATTAAAACACATATAAATATTACATAATATTTCTAAACAATATTAAAATGTCACTTTCTGTGATTTATCATAATTTTCTTTCTTTCAACAAGCCTTTATATATGCATATTGATATATTGATTTATATTTTCTTAACAGACTTGTTAAATACACTTCTGGATTTAAGTTTGTCAGCAGAAATAATTTTAAAGTACATTTGTCATTTTTGACTAGCCATACATACTTTATACTTTAAAATGTGTTTGAGAGACTTGTTTCCTGTGACATAAGTAACCTTGTATTTAAATCTTATTGGAGTCACATCTCTTACAATTTAGTGTCTTCTTTACATTATCTAATATGACAAAGTCCATAGATTTAAATTTGAAGTGTGCCATGTATTTCTCACACCTAAGTATGAATTCAACCTTGTGTGTGCTATTGTATTACATACTCGTGTTTGGAGCTGATTTTCATATTGATCCATTGTTGCCCTTGTCTTCAGTTTGTGTCTGCGCCTTAGTGCATGCTGATTTGAATTGCTTACAGTACTATGCTATTCTTCTCTATTATCTTTCACTTCATTTTAGCCATTAAGGGTTATATTTCCATAATTCCAAAACCTAATCCTATCATTTTGCAACAATCTCTTGTCATTGTCTGCCCAATTATAATTATTTGCTTTTATTTCCTGCTATCTTGGATTTGATTAGCCTTGTTACTCATTTCCTAGCTAATGCTTTCAATTTGATTTTCTAGTCTCTGGCTCTAATTCGACTTTACAATGTATTCTTTTCTACCCTGATTTGGCTATTTTATATTGATTTATATTTGTTATTCATATGCATAACTGTGTGGTTAGGTAATGCTATTTCTTCTAGAGAAAAAAAATTTAGCTTCATTTATGCCCTTTCATATTTATTTACTTACAACTGGTTTTTGACTGAAATGAGATTTTTGAGGATTTACTTATAGTTCCAAAAATTTTTCACTCAGTTTCAAGTGAACTATGCTTGTTAAATTTGTGCAATATATTCTTAGTCAAAGTCTCATTATGCAATTTAGAAAGTCTTATTGTGCATTTCTTGAGCTGATTCTGCACATAATTTTTATTTTACTTATTGGACATTCATACATCACATACACAAACATGCTTAAATTATAGTTATTTAATTAGCCTAATTTAATAAAGGTTAATGTAAGAGAACTTATTAGAATCTTGTATTAGAAGCTCATTGTTAGCTCATGTTTTCATGAACTTCCTGAAATTTCCTGTCTTATATTCTAGAGGTTATCATCTTATTAATATTTTCATTTGCATACTTTGAAATCATAATATAATTTATTCATATCCTCATTCTTTTCTTCCATCCAAGCCTTCCCCCAAAGCTTTCTTTTTGCTCACTTTCAAATTCATGGGCTCTGTTTGCATTGACTGAGGCCTCAGCCTTTCACATAAAACTATAGGAAACCAAGGAAAGCTGAGAATGGGAGAAAACACTTTACCAGGGAACAATTCACTACCTGGTTATCCAATAGTGCCAATATATTATCCTATGAGATAATAATATCAGTTTTACAAGATTCTATATAGGTTTTGAGGTCAAAGTTGTGTGTGTGTTTGCCAATGGCCTTTCCTATCAGCTTCTCTAAGTCTGTGAGTTTCTATCTGCATCCTTGTGCTGGTTCCTTCATATACTTGTACCTGCTGTAAGTAGCTTGTATTTGCTGATATGTCCTTGAGTGTATGCATGCCTGTGTCTACCTGAGTAGCTGTGCTAGAGAATAACATTTGTCCTATCTGCTTATGACCCTTCATGATCTTTTCATGATCTCAAGTTCCCCTGTTTGCTTTTCTTCCAGTGTCAAAGGCCGGAATTTACTTGATACCTTTTCTTGGAAACAGTAGAAATGTCTTGCTTCAGGAAAATTATATGACCAATATGGATCTTCAGAAAAACTGAGAGTCACAGTTAAGACTTGCTCTCACACCGTGTTGATGTTTCTTTAAATAAAAGAGGAAGGGCTAAAGAAATGTTTCCCAATCATCGTTAACACAAATGGTTCACATCATAATGAAGTATTGAGTTTGGTTTTGTAGCTCCAATACAAAAAGCCATGTATGATGGCACATACCAGAAATATCTGCAATGTGGTCATGGAGAGAGATGAATATTGCTTACAAGCCAGCCTAGCTGAATCAGCAATATCCATATTTAGTGAAAGACACTTTTAAAAAAATCATAAAAAGAGTAACACGAGAAGACATCTGAAGTTGACTCCTGGATCTAGAAAATGCATGCATGTTCACCCACAGGAATCAACTCAATGAAATTATGCATACTTTCACCTCCATAATTAAAATCACACAAATATGATTTTACTTATTAAAGAAGGAACTATTACAAAAAGCATCCCAAGACACAGACACCTCTTATAAGAAATCCCAAATTCCCTGACAGAAAATAAAAGAAACAAAAAATAGTTTTCTGAACTCCTCATCTATAAGAAAAAAATTAGACAAAATTAAACTTAAATCACTGTAAAATCAAATTAATATAAAGGCCGATTTGTCTCAGTTGCTATTATAATGTAAGACACTATCTAATAAAAATTTGAAAGGAATCCACAGATGCTAAGACTTAGAACCTGTTTTATACATGATGCAGCTAAACAATTATCTGAGAAGTAATTTGAAATAGCAATAGTTCATATGTTAGAGACTCAAAGAAAACAATATTCAAGAAAAAAATGGCAGATGTATACAGAGACATAGAAATTTGAAGTGCTAAAGTCGAATTTGTTTTATTACACAACTTTGCTACCAAACTAGGCATAAAATATGTGTAATTGTGTGTAGAAAAGAATTAGCATTATTGATAATGACATTGCTGATATTTTCACTACTACAGTTCAGTGATAATGCCATTTTACCCTTCTGAAGAGTACAAATCCAATTGTTATCAGGAGTACAGAAAATGCATGAGCATAATTTAAGCTAAATCCTACTGTGGTATCCAACTCCACACGTCATAGTGAAGAGACATATGTGTACTTAAGATGTACACATAGTGTGCATCCACAGTTAGAGATTTGCTATATTTTTAAAATCAACCTGAAGTTACAAGCACACTTACTTACTCTATATTATAATAAGAACTTATATTTCTACAGACATTATGGGAAAAATTAAGGAAATCCAAGAGATCTGGAATTAGATTAAAAAAAAAAAACACACTCACTGCCTCCAACAAATTTCCTGTGATTATTTTAAAAAAATTTCAAAGGCATAACATTTCTTATCTACAAAAGAGGTACAGAATTGTTAAAATGATTAAGAGAAATTATAAGTGCTGACATGTTCTTATCTTTCCAAAGTGACTGTTGTTTGGGGTTTTTTTGTTTGTTTTTGTTTTATTTCAAAATTTGTTATAGCTATTTTCTTCCTAAATACTTAGAAATAAGGTGGTCCAGACAACATTCGGAACTTTTCTCATGTATTCTTCTTAAATAATTACAAACACCTCCCTTCTTTCTTTCATTCTCCTATGATTAGTTGCCTATAATTCCTTACCTAAAGCTCTTTATTTTTTTTGATTTCTGGTTCCCTTGCATCAGCTTTTACCTCCTTGTTGTTTTCTCTCACAAATCACCATAAGACTTCCTAATAATGCACACATGCTTTCTTTAGTCCTTCAGTCTGATCTCTCACTACTTAACAGACAAACACAATTTCACTTTTGTTTTATTTTAACTTAAAGTCACTGAAGTATTTATTTATATAGCCATGCTTTCATCCACTTGTGTTTCCATCTAAAACTAATGAGTGGTCACATTATCGTTATATAATATTTTGACAGTAGTGGCAGTGAAGTTTCTACATATAAATGTTGAGTATATTGATGAGTGCAATTCTGTGTTAGAAATCCACTAAACTTGAATTGACCTTATCATGACTTTTCTCTCTATAATACAGGAGCCTGGATATCATTCAAAGGTATCTCACAACCATTTGTTTCCATCCTAATTCCTACTGGTATAGCTCTTTTAAGTGGGATTTTGATATTATACCCTAGATGATGTCTTCTCTCTTGATGTTAAATTTGGTTTTCACATTGCTTATATCCTTTTATTCTCTGCAGAAATTCTACCAATAAAATCATTTTATTACAACTACCACTTTATTTGGCTGGAATTTCACAGGCTTTGGAGAGTATCAACTGACATAAACATGTCTATATTGGCAAAAGCTCTATAAAACAGGGCTGTGTGCACACTGTCCAGAAGACACACTGTGGTTGTGTTTCTGTTTGCTCAGGATTAATCACATTTTCCCAAAATAAAGCACCATAGTTAGCATTTTGTGATTATTAATCTTCCCCCTTTTTGTCCCAAATCATTTTACAATCTTCCATTTTTAAAAAACCTTTTTCAGCTTCAGATTTCATTTACCTTTCTCTTTTGAGACATAAAGATTTCGTTCTGTTTCACATAGCATTTGGTAATTTAACAATCTCAGAAAAATGTGATAAAATAACAGTGGGATGTCAGACCTGGGGGCACACACTTTTAATCCTAGTTCTCCTGGGTGTCAGTGAAAGGCACATATCTGTAACTGTAAGTTCAAGTGCATCCCGGTTTACAAAGTGTTGAAAGCCAGCTAGAGCTACATAATAATACCCGGTGGCACAAAATCAATTAAAAATAGCCACAGTTATGCATAACTCCAGTCATTAGTCTCTTCAGTTCAAGAAAGCGTTACAAGCAAGTGCTTGAAGGGAAATAATTTCATTACTAATGACAGTAGACTCTACAGTTTATAAAACTATCTATTTTTTTGAATCTGCACAATTTATAATACATGAAGTTCATTGAGGCATTTTGAACTACAACTCTGACATCATACAGAAAGAACTGAAACCTCTAATTATGGTTTAGACACCAGATCAATCAAAGCATTTCTCTCTAGCACCCAATACTCTACAAACACTAGTGCACTATCATTGTGCAAATTTAAACACCCAGAATCATTTTTCCTTAAAATTTATTTATATTGACAACTTATAATGATTCAGAGTGATCAATCCTGTCAACAATTTTCATGATTTGTAAATACTAAACATAACAAGTAACTATGTCTGGAAACACTAGAATCTGGAAACACTGTTGTGGATTATATTACTGTGGAACAGAACTCTTAAACAGAATCCATTTGTCACTCATCGGTGACATTTTACAGTTGTGCAGATGAGGGAAAATCATCAACTTTTTTCTGACTTCTCCAATAACTTATGAGCACTTATAAAAGTAGTCAGTAGAGGAATGACATTAAGGACAAGTATCCTGAAGTGACAAGATTCATTCAAAACATTATTCCATTGTATACTGCCTCTAGCAAATGTCTCAATCTGCTTTGAAATTTATTTAGACAGTATAAAAATCTCATCAGTTCTGTCCTCTCAGTAACATTATGACCAATTTCTGCAGTATTTCAGAGATCGGTGTTGGGATTTTGTAAACCCTACCCCTCAGTTACCTGGGTATATCCAGGTGTACCCCACCCCTCAGTTACCCAGCAATAGCCAGGTATGCTCCTTCCCAGTTACCTAACACTATAAAAGGGACTGCTTGCCTCCTCCTCTCTCTCTTGCTCTTTTCCTCTTCTACCCTTGCTCCCTCCTCTCCCCCTTCCCTTCACCCCTCTCTCTCCACTTCCTCATGGGCAGCCTCCATTTCTCTACTTCTCTATTCATCTCCTTTCTCTATGCCTTTACTACCCACTTAACTTTCCCATGACCTGAATAAACTCTATTCTATTCTATACCTTCTTGTGGCTAGTCCCTCTGGGGAAGGGATTTCCAACATGGGCTCCCCAGAGGCATCTCTTTGGCCCCAGACCTCACTCCAACTCCATGGGCCATATGCCGCCCCCACTCTATTTATCCTTTTCCTAACATTGGTACTGAAACCTGAAAAATATATTAACAACATTGTTACTCCATGTGAGGATATTAGATTTTCTCACTACCGATATCTCTTTTTCCTTTCAATCAGGATAATTTTTTTACTTGATTTATGAAGTACTTCCATCACAAGATGAATACCATGCATGACCTTTGCTATGATTCTGAATCTTGAGCACACTACTTTGTATTCTGGAGCCATCTCCAATATATTTACTTTTCTATGAATGGAGGAGCTCATTTCCATTTTTCACTGTAATTATTATGAACTTTTTGCACAATCATATCTCCCAGTGATTGTAATTTGCTGAAGCAAAATGTCAGAAATATTAAAGCAAGTCAAATTGTCACAATTTAGAAATATATATATATATATATATGTTTGTCTGTTTTCTTACATTTGCTAGGTTAATAACTCAAGGCTTCTAGAAAAAAATGATACTAATAAAATCATGTTTGATGGATTTAGATGAGATCACACACTATTCTTTTTAAAACCTTTGCAAAATCATGTATTCTCATCACACCTATGAATATGCAAGCCTTATAGAGTATGAGCTATAGCAGTTAATCACAAGTTAAACATGAGTTTAAATATGAAAAGAATGTCCTATGGCCATATAAAATGTGACTAGACATGTTTCTGATCTCTCTACAGTTAATGAGTTCTTGTGGCAATCTGTTCCCTCAGGTGTTATTTATATAAGAAACTAAAATTTTGCTAATGTTTTCTTTATGGATGTCTATACGATGGCGATTCTTCCGTGTCTCTTAATTCAATTTGTCTTTAATGCTCCACTCT
Organism: Micromys minutus; assembly: GCF_963924665.1. Lineage (NCBI taxonomy): Eukaryota > Metazoa > Chordata > Mammalia > Rodentia > Muridae > Micromys > Micromys minutus. Next base: position 8,843,491 of record NC_137952.1, read on the forward strand.
TTTTTTATATTCTCTGTATTTACATTTCAGATGTTATCCCCTTACCCAAATCCCATACTCTTCCCAATGCCCCTGACTCCATAAAGATGCTCCCTCTCCTAACCACCCTCTTTCATTTTTGAACCTTGGCACTGCCCTGCCCTACACTGGAAAAATGAGCCTTCGCTGGACTAATGACCTCTCCTGCCATTAATGCTATCTCCTGGTGCATATGCACCTGTGGCCTTGATCTCTCCATGTGAACTCACTGGTTGGTGTTTAATCCCTGGAGCTGTGCTGGGTTGGATTAGTAGATCATTTTGTTCTTTCCAAGGGATTGCAAACCCTTTCAGCTCCTTCACTCTTTCTTTATATTCTTCATTAGAGTCCTCATGTTCAGTCTGATGGTTGGCTGGGAGCTTCCTTCTCTGTATCAGTATGGCTCTGGCAGAGCCACTGAAGATGCATTCGCATCAAGTTCCTACCAGTAAGCATTAATTGCCATCAGCAGCAGGGCTTGTGTTTAGTGGAAGTGTATGGGGTAGATCCCCAGGTAACTCAGTCTCTGGGTGCTCTTTTCTCCAATCCCTGCCCTTCTATTTGTTCCTTTATATACTCCCACGAGTGTTTCATTCTTCCATCTAAAAATGAGTGAGGCATCCACATTTTGGCCTTCCTTCTATTTGAGCTTCATAAGGTCTGTGAGTTGTTTCTTGGGTATTCCTAGTTGTTGAGGCTATTATCTGCTAAGTGAGTACATACCATGTTTTACCTCACTCAGGATGATAGCTTTAAGCTCTATCCACTTTCCTAGGAATTTTATAAAGTCATTGTTTTTAATAGCTGAGTAGTACTCCATTGTGTAAATGTACCACAATTTCTATATCCATTTCTTTGTTGAAGGACATCTGTGTTCTTTCCAGCTTCTGGCTATTATAAATAAGGCTGCTATGAACAGGGTGGAACATGTGTCCTTGTTAGATGTTGGAGCTTGTTTTCTGTATATTCCCAGGAATGGTATAGCTGGGTACACAGAAGAGGAACTTCCAGACTGATTTCCAGAGTGGTTTTAGCAGTTTATAGTCCCACCAACAGTAGAGGAGTGTTTCTATTTCTCCACATCTGTGGCACCATCTGCTGTCACCTGAGATTTTGATCTTAGTCATTCTAACTGGTGTGAGGTAAATTCTTAGGGTTGTTTTGGTCTGCGTATCCCTGATGACAAGGAATGTTGAGCATCTATTTAGTTGCTGTTCGGTCATTTCATAATCCTCAGATGAGAATTCTTTATTTAGCTCTGTACCCCATTTTTATTAGGACTTTTTAATTCTCTAGAACCTAATTTCTTGAGTTCTTTACGTATATTAGATGCTAGCACTCTATCAGATGTAGGATTTGTAAATCTTTTTCCAATCTATTGGTTCCTTTTTTGTCCTTTTGGCAGTGTTCTTTGCCTTACTGAAGCTTTGTTATTTCAGGAGATCCCCTTGGTCGATTCTTGATCTTAGAGCATCAGAAAATTAATGTTCATAATTAAGCATAGTATAAGCAATATACAGCAAACAAATAGCTAAAATCAAACTAAATGTTGAGAAACTGGAAGCAATTCCATTAAAATCAGGGGCAAGGATGCCCAATTTCTCTCTCCACCTATTGAATATAGTACTGGAAGTACTAGGCAGAGAATTCAGATATCAAAAAAAAAAAAAAAAAAAAAAAAAAAAAAAAAAAAAAGGTCAAAGGAATAACAATTTAACAGGAAGAAGTCAAAATATCACTATTTGGAGATAATATGATAGTATTCTTAAGTAATCCCAACAATTCCATTAGAACTCGTACAGCTGATAAACATCTTCAGCAAAGTGGCTGGATACAAAATTAACATGAACAAATCAATAGCCTTTCTCTACTCAAAGTATAAACAGGCTTTGAAAGAAATTAGAGACTTGACACCTTTCACAATAGTAACAAATAAAATAAAATACCTTGGGGTGACAGCAACCAAGCAAGTCAAGAATCTGTATGACAAGAACTTCAAATCTCTGATGAAGGAAATCAAAGAAGATCTCAAAAGGTAGGGATCAGCATTGTAAAATGGCCATCTTTCCTAAGGCAATCTACAGATTCAATCTAATCCCTATCAAAATCCCAACTCAATTCTTCATATACTTAGAAAGAGCTATTTGCAAATTTATTTGGAATAATAATAAAAAAAAAAACAGAATACCAAAAACCATTCTCAACTATAAAAAAACATACAAACAAATAAACAAACAAAAAAACTTTTAGGGGAATAATCATCCCTGTCCTCAAGCTGTGTCACAGATTAACTGTGATAAAAATAATCCATGGTATTAGTACAGAGACAGGCAGGTAGATCAATGGAATACAATCGCAGACCCAGAAATGAACCCACACACTTATTGTCATTTCATCTTTGACAAAGGAACTAAAAACATTCAGTGAAAAACAGGACAGCCTCTTCAGCAAATGGTGCTGGTTCAACAGGCAGTCAGTTTGTAGAAGAATGCAAATCTATCCTTTCTTCTCTCCTTATACAAAGATCAAGTTCAAGTGAATCAAATAACTACAGGTAAAACCAGGTACACTGAAACTAATAGAACAGAAAGTGGGCAAGAACTTAGAACACATAGACACAGGGGAAAATTTCCTGAACAGAACACCAGTGGCTTATGTAACATCCACTGTTCCAATAATCAAGTCATCTAAAACAATAAAGTAGAATTATGTAATCAAGTTATTTCCAGTTATTTTTACCTAATTCATTTTTTTCCTTTTTCTTGGATAACTTTTATTTACATTTCAAATACTATCTACCTGGTTTTCTTTTTAGAAACCTTTCACCCCATCCCACTTCCCCTCCTTATTTGAGAGTGTTCTGCCACCCACCCACAAACTCCCTCCTGCTTTGTTGTTATTGCATTCCCTTACACTATTGCAAGGAGCCTTCACAGGGCCAAAGGCCTCTTCTCCAACTGATGCTCAACAAAGACATCTTCTGCTACATATAAGGCTGGAGGAATGAATCTCTCCATATGTACTCCTTTTTGATTCTTAATATTATATTTTATACATGGTAGATTGGCATATTTTAATTTATGTACATATTATTTAATTTTTAAATATAATTAAATAGAAATATCTTTCCAAATGTTTATTTTTTTGTGATGCAAACTATTCCAAATTTATTCCCTAATATTTGAACATGCAGTTCTTTATTGTTATGCACGCCAGCATTTACCTACCATCATACACTAGGATTTTTAAATTTTTCTAATTGTAACCTACTGCTTAAGGCCTATTATGACTTTTTCTTTATTTTTTTCAACTATCATCAGTGACAATATCTACATAGTTCATGGATTTTCACCCAGATATCCTCAGTAGATGAAGATTTATATACTGATATATAGCCTCTTTTTGATCGTTATTTTGTATATTTCATACATTTTACTACATTCACTGTTTTTTGTTCTTGCTGAAAAATTAGTACCTGAACACTGTATCTGCATAACTTGTATACCTTCATCCCTTTCACAACTTCTCCAATGTCCCCACCCCGAAAGTTATAATTTATTCTTAATTATTACTTTGATTAAAGATATACATTTGTGTATTACAAATATAAGAAAACTAATATTAAAAGTTTAACATGAAAAAAATAATTATTTTAAAAGTGGTATATTTTTGTATTAGAAAAACGATTTATGTAACTCAATGTTTGATAATAATGCTAAAGAGTTTAATAGATTAACATTTATATATCTCATGCAATAATATAAATAATATATAACAAATTTTATACCATCTGGGTTTATATACAGAAGCTTTGATTATTGTACTCAGAAAGGCAACAGGCATAACATGAATACAAACCTTTGTACTTCAGAAGCTGGGCTGGGTGGATCCTGCCATTCCAAATATTGGGAAGCAAGAGCAGAAGAAGAGTTCTTGGTCATTCTTTATTGTGTGACAAGTTCAGTACTCCAAATTCCAGACTCCAGATTAGGGACTCCAAGTTTGGGACTTGATTATGTTCCATGTAATCCTGTCTTGTAATAACAAAATAAATAAAACTGTGAAATCTCCAACTTCATTCAAATATATACACTAAAAATACACAGTTACATGTTAATTTATCATTTACCTAAAACTTCACTTAACTTAAATCTCTCATCATTCTCTTATTTAGGAAATATTGCTTGGACCTTCTATAAACTAATTGATTCTCTACTCAGTTAAGATAACAATTAGAGAAAATATTGAGATTTACAAGTTTTTCTTTTATACTAAAAACAGTTTTTCTTTTTGTCTCCTGTCTTATTTTCTGGTTTAATATACTTTTATAATAATTAAATGATATATTGTTCAAACAGTGAAATTTGATTACTAACCAAAATAAAAGAGTATAAAAATTTCTTAAATAACCCCTTGATTAGGTGAATTTTATGGGGTTAATGCAAGCATTAAGTCCTCAATAGAATCGATTTATCGGGTTTTCTCTATTTTTATAGTTTTCACATTATGTACCTTGCCTGATGACAATTGCTTCACATTTCTTTTCAATTTTGTTGGATATTTTCTGTATTTACATTCCAAATCTTATACCCTTCCCCATAGCCCCTCCCCCTCAACTTGGTTCCATGAAGGTGCTTGCTCTTGCAATCACCCTCCTTAACTCAGTGACTTGGCTGATGATGATGTTGTTCTTCCCATGAGTGTGCTAACCTTTCAGCTATTTCATTCCTTTTTCTAGATCTGCCACTGGGGTCCTCATGTTAGCTCTCATGTTTAGGTGCAAACATCCTCATCTGTATTTGTATGACTCTTGGAGAGTCTCTGAGGAAACATCCATGTCTGGTTCCTGCCAGTAAACACTGCTTGGCATCAAGCAATAGTGCTTGGGTTTGGTGGCTGCAAATGGAGCAGTTCTCCAGGTGCTGCAGTCTCTGTAGATTTTTTTTGTCAATCCCTGCTCTTCTATTTGACCTTGTATTTCCTCATTTCCCCTCTGTTTTGACACTCTTCTAAGAAGGACTGAGTCAACCGCATTGTGGTCTTTATTTTATTGGGGAGGGGCTTTATCAGTTTTGTGGATGGTTTCTTGGGTATTCAGAGCTTTTTTGGGGGGGTCGATAGTATCTGCTTATACGTGAATACATACCATGAGTTTTCTTTTGTGACTGGATTACCTCACTCAGGATAATATTGTCAAGTTCCATCCATTTGCCTAGGAATTGCATGAACTCATTGTTTTAATAGCTGAGCAGTACTCCATTGTGTATATGTACCACAATTTCTGAAATCATTTCTCTGTTGAAGGAAATCTAAGTTATTTCCAACTTCTGGCAATTATAAATAAGACTGCTATGAACATTGTTGAGCATGTGTCATTGTTAGATGATGGAACTACTTTGTTCCACTTCCTGTTCTTAGTTTCAGTGTACCTGGTTTTATGTGGAAGTCTTTGATCCAATTGGACTTGAGCTTTGTACAAGAAGACAAGAAGCAATGGATTTGCATTCTTCTGCATGCTACTGCCAGTTGGAAAAAAACCCTTTGTTGAAGAGGCTGTCCTTTTCCCAATGACTGCTTTTGTCAAAGATCAAGTGACCATAGGTGTGTGAGTTCATTTCTAAGTCTCAATTCTATTCCTTTGATATACCTGCCTGTCTCTCTACCAATACCATGCAGTTTTTATCACAATTTTTCTGTAATACAGCTTGAGGTCAGGGATGATGAATCCCCAGAAGTTTTTTTTGCCATCTTGGGTTTTTTATTATTCCAAATGAATTGGCAGATTGCTCTTTAAAACTCTACGAATAATTGAGTTGGAATTTCAATGGAAACTGCATGGAATCTGTAGCTTGCTTTTGGTAAATGGCCATTTTTACAATATTGATCTTCCCAATACATAAGCATGGGGGATCTTTCCATCTTCTGGGGTCTTCTTCAATTAACTTTAGAGATTTGAAGTTCTTGTACAGATCCTTCACTTGCTTAATTAGGGTTAGGGTCACCTCAAGGTATTTTATATTCTTTGTGGCTACTGTAAAGGGTGTTGATTCTCTAATTTTTTTCTCAGCCTGTTAGTCTTTTGATTAGAAGAAAGCTACTGATTTGCTTAAATTAATTTTATATACAGTCATTTTCTGAATATGTTTATCAGCTCTAAAAGTTCCCTGGTGAAATTTGTGAAGTGTGTTTTTAAGTCTAAATCTTACTTTTCTAGCGAGTTGAGATATACACTATTTGCAGTGGTGGGAGAACTGCATCCTGATACTGCCAGGTTGTCTTGGTTTCGGTTTCCTAGAGTCTTATGCTTGCCTCTTGCCATCTTGTTATAGGTGATGCTACGTGATTTTGTTGTCTCTTATTAGAGCTTGTCTCTTGTGCATCTGTGGGTCTGTGGTCTCCAGAGGAAGATTGTTTCTGGGTGTTCCTCTCTCAGGGCATTTTGTGAATTTTGATGGCAGAACCCAGTCCTGATGTACCTGGGCCGAGTCTGGCCTTGGACCGAAAGTATGTACTCCCAGGTAGTACCTCTCCCTGTTCCTCGATTGTTCTGTGTGGCCACTTCTGGAGTAGGACATGGGCAGAAATTGACTCACCCTTCCACTTAGGCTGAAAAGTGCTCCTGCAGCTCTTCCATGTTCCCAGGGACCTGTGTGCTGATGGTGGGCCACCAGTCCTGATGAAATTGGACTGGGTCTGGCCTTGGGCCGGGAGTGTCATCATTTTTTAAAATCTCTTTTTACAATCTAGATTTATTGTACTCCTGGTCCACTCTCTAACTGTTCCACATCCCATATGCCACCCAACACACTGTGTCCATGATGAGGTACCCACCACCTCAACTCTTCAACCCCTGAACCTCCCATCCCAATAGACCTCCAACTCCCTGTGGTCTACACTCTCTTGAGGATTAGGTACCTCTTCTCTCTGAACCGAGACCTGGCAGAACTCTACTGTATACGTGTTCAGGGACTCATATAAGATGGTGTATACTGCCTGGTTGGTAGCTCACTGTCTGAGAGATGTCCAGTGTCCAGGTTAGTTGAGAACTCTGGTCCTCCCACGGGGTCACCCTCTTATTTAGTTTCTTCCAGCTTTTCCCTAATTCAGCCACAGGGGTCAGCAGCTTCTGTGCATTGGCTGGGTATAAATATCTGTGTCTGTCTCAGCTGCTTGTTGGGTCTTTTCAGGCAGTCATAATAGGCCACTTTCAGTGAACACACCATAGCTTCAGTAATAGTTTTAAGCCTTGGGTCCTCCGATTGATCTGGATCCCAATTTGGGCCTCTACCTAGATGGCCTCTTTCTTAGTTTTGTTCTCCATATTTGTCCCTGCTGTTCTTTCAGACAGGAACAGTTATGAATAAGAGTGTTTGACCGTGGGATGGCAATCACATCCCTCATTTGATGCCCTATCTTTCTGCTGGAGTTAGGCTCTACAAGTTAACTCTTCCCACTATAGGACATTTCATCTATGGTGCCTTCCTTTTAGTCCTGAGAGTCTCTCACCTCCCAGGTTTCTGTACATTCTCGCCGGTCCCCCACTACCTTCTACCTCCAGAAGTTGCATGTTTCCATTCTTTCTGCTGGCCCTCAGGGATTCAGTCATTTTTCCTCACCAAATACCAGTTTATGTTCTTCTCTTACCCTCCCAGTTCCCTTTCCCACCCAGATATCTCCCTCTCCAAAAACCGTGACTGCTTTCTTCTCTTTTCCAACTGCAATCAAGGTTTGGGTCCTTCAGCTTGTTAACCTTTTTGAGTTCTATAGATTGTATCCTGGTATTCTGTAATTTTTGGCTTGTATCCACTTAGTGGTGAGTACATACCATGCATGCCCTTTGGGTCTGAGATACCTCACTCAAGATGATATTTTCTAGTTCCATCTATGTGACAGAAGAATTCAGGATGCCCTTTTTCTTAATAGCTGAGTAATATTCCATTGTGTAATTGAACCACATTATCTGTACTCATTCTTTTGTCATGGAACATCTGGGTGGTTTCTCAGCTTCTGGCTACCACAAATAAGGTCACTGTGAATACAGTCAAACATATTCCCCTATGACAAGGTGGAGTATCTCTTGGGTATATGCTAAAGATTTCCAAGAATGGTATAGCTGGTTCTTCAGGTAGATCTATTTCCAATTTTCTGAGGAATTTACAGATTGATTTTCATAGTGGTTGTACCAGTTTGCAATCCCATTATCAATGGAGGAGTGTTGCTCTTACTCCACATCCTTGACAACATATGCTGTCACATTTTTTTTTTTTAAATCTTAGCCATTCTGATGATGTAGTGTGGAATATAATGGTTGTTTTGATTCATAATCTTTTTAAAAACTGCTTATACACACTCTCCTCATAATATATAAACTGTTTTCTTCCAAGCTACTTTATCTCAATATGGCTACAAAGGGAATTGCATTCTATTTTACACTTTCTACAATACCATAGGAATTGTGAATTTAATGCCTCTTCTACTGCTAAGGAATATTGTCATCTTATCTTTCTCCTGAATTAGAAAAGGGTCTTTTTCTATATATTATTTCCTGATAAACTTATTCCTTGGTTTTTTATTTTGTCCTTTGTTTAGCAGTCATTCTTCTGTTGAAGAATTTGAGTTTTCTTTACTATGCAGAATAAAAGGTGTTACAAGGAGGTTCTCCTGAATCAATTTCAGTTCATTATGTATTTTTCCTTCTATACTGGCATTCAGTAATATTTTATATTTCACTGTAATGGGCATGTTCTTCCAAATCATGTTTTTAAGTATTACTTGATTAGTTCAAAAGAAAGGAATTGGCAAAATTAAGCTTTTGAAATGTACAAATGGTCCTCATTTTCATGTCACAGATAATAAGGTGTGTGGAAATAACAGAGACCCAAAAGTCTCACTAACTTACAAGACCTACTTAGTGCACATGTGCCCCTTACTTCAGTAACCACCATGTTTGTTGGATCTCGATTTTTTGAAATAAAATATAACTTTCAAATTTTAACAAGATAGGTAATTAGGCCAACTTCAAATGTAACTTTGTACTCCAAAAGTCTTATATTCAGGAGAAAATTCCTTAGTTAATACATTAAACAGATTTATTTTTAACCAATTAGCCAAACTTGTTTTCTTTGCTTAGTATTTCAAAAAACTTTAAGCAATTAACGTTTAGTTAAGGAGAACACACGTGGAAGTGAGTTATCGGCTGCTGTACTAATGACATGCTTTCTCAGGACCAGATAAAGGGCAAAGATCTGAGAGCTGAAGGATGAACAGTAAATATTTCCCAATTAGTAGAGAAATTCTGCTTGTCCGGTAATGCCAGTAAACTCTAAACATAATCCAACAACCCACACTTCAAATGAGTAAATTCTTCATCTGAATTTACAGTCACATCAGTACCATGAGATGTTCTTACTCTTAGTTGTCTCCCTGCTCCTCCATAGCCTCCTTCTTTCATTCTTTCAATTCATTTCTTGCCTCTACCTTCAACACTTTTAATATCTCTCTATTCCAAATGATATTAAAAAAAACTAAAAATAAATTGTCTATGGCAATTTAACTTTAAAATGGAAATTATTTCTTAAGGATATGTGTTTATTTTATTTACACTACTGTGATAAAACATCCAGAATAATGGTACATATTAAAGAAAGTGTTTATTTTAGATGAATATTTCCAGTTGCAGGCCATCAATGCAGAAGAGTCATAGTGACAATGGCTTGAAATATCGTGTGCACATCTCACATTCACAGTGAATATCAAAGAGAGTGAGTTCATGTACATATAGTACTCAGCTAAATTTCTCCTATACTATATAGTTCAACCCCAGATCTGGCAATGGGACATTCCACTTTCAAGCAGTTCCTTCATATGCAAACTTAAACAAAAAAAAATAGTATTTAACAAATAGGACAACAGGTGGACCTTATGCAGAAAATTTACAACATATAATATTCTTTTACTGAATTATTGTTTGTTTCAAATTATCTATTTGATTCACTATTATGGCTAGAAAAAGCACTTATTGTCATGTAATAAGGAGAAAATTATGAGTATATAGATGGTAATATAGAAAATGTAACTTCAATGTAAATCAAATTCAATTCTCTAAAATAGCTACTTTTTTCAAAATTTGAATTACAAGAATATATTTTTAAAAGTTAATTGTTTTACATAGTGTATATATTGTTTAGAAATATGATATCATTCTGTCTCCTCTCTGAAGTTATAAGTGTGCACTTCTGCTAATCTTAAATAAATCTTAAGTTTAAAAGTCATTATTATGTCAAATTTAAAGTTAAACAAAAACAATATTTCCTCAAAATTAATAACCCATAAATAACAAGACAAAGGTGTTATTAACAGATTAACATTCTAGTGCAGATTCTACCATATAAAGCCAGGAACATAATTTTGAGATGGTACAATAAATAAGACATTGACTTTTGTGGTTAACAGAAAAGTAAATATAACCTTTGTGTGTACACACAAATTAGAAAAATCAATGCTTCTTGCAGAGGCTAGAAATCATCAGGAAAATTTAGCTCTGCTCTATTTCTTTGTTGCAATGAAATGATGGCCAGTCATATCAAAAAGTTTTACCGGGAACACAGCCAGTGTAGATGGTGACCATTGAGCACTCAAATTAGGGAGCGAGTATTAAAATGGCCGTTTAAAATATAAGCTCTAGAAAATAGAACAACTAATATTCATTGTAAAATTCTTCAATATAGTTGTAGTTTAAGTTATTACTTTATAACCATGACATATGGATTGAAGCTTAATTTACAAAGTAAAATAAAATTGGAGAGCTGTATTATAAGACTTGAATTATTAGATACAATTCTTAGAGGATACTATTGAAAATTCAAAGCAATACAGTTTTGTAATAATAGGTACTGTATTACAATATGACAGTGGTCTCAATTATTAGGGGGCAAAGTTGCAATGTAAGAAGTGTGGAACATGCTAAATCTACTTATATTAAGTGTAAAGTTTTATTTCAAACTGAAATGTAATTTAAAGTGTAATGCTCCTGCTTTTCAAAAGATAACCATTTAGAGCAATGTTAATTATTCTCCTATTGAATGTCATCAATACCAAAATCAGGTTGCTCAAGGACACCAGTGGAGGAAATAGAAAGAGTTAAGCAATTATTATGACTTTCTTCTCATTAAGTCTTATAATTACACTTTCGGAATTAAATGCATTGATGGGGGTCATGCCATTTCACTTCAGATAGTGACAGTGACTTTCTTTTTAGCAGATCCGGACCTTTTTTTTTATTGAAGATTAACAAGCTCTGTAAAATTTCACCTGAAACACTTATGAAATTGGTATTCTTTAAAAATGCAAACATTAATGACTGATGCACTTACATATTCTCTGATATCATTAATTTCATTTATATTTATAAGTTTGTAATGTCAGCACTCATGACTGTTTCTATTAATGCATTAGAATGTATCTACAAACATATTCACAAGTCTCATTTAACTGCCACAAATGTACTACAATAAGATTTCTGGAAGATGGCTATTTTGACATATTTACATCTATGTGTACAAAATTAAATGTGTTTCTTTAAATGATTTCTATGTATCTTACTATTATTATCTTTGACAATCATTAAAATGAGATCACAAAACTATGGCTAGTAGATTCCAAACAAGACTTGCTCCAGGACAATTAGATATCCCTCAGGCTTTTTGCTTGTTTGTTTGTATTGTTTTGTTTTTCTTCACACTGGGTTGTCATTCCCATTATTACCCAATGGTTCATGCTTCTGAACATCTTACCATCCAACCATTGACCATTATAAAAACACTTAAAATGTTTATAGTGTAAGACTGAGGACCACTACTATAGATGGGAAAACAGGAGTGAGCTGTTTTCATTGTTTCTGTATTGCTCATCTATAGAATAAATTTCACCATGTTGAGAATAATTTCAATGGCCAGGAAAAACTTGTCAATTGAAAATAGTGCTTAATAATGATCCTTACAGGTACACATCAATTGAGAAATTACGTTTATCATGAAGATCCTGAAAGATTGTCAGAAAAGAGACCTTAAGCCAGATAACTGTCTTCCATATATTTGTCAGTCCATAATAATTTCACTAGATAAAGGGTTTTTCCACATTATGGCATTATACAGAGGAGGAGCAAAGCCGAATGATAAAAAAGCAATAAACTGTAGAGAGGCAATATTAATAAGTATAATAGAAGGAGGATTATACTCATGCTTACATGGAAATTTATCTGTCACTTGCTGATGTTTGCATTAAGCCAGCTGGAATGTCTTCACAAATTTCTGTGTCTTTAACAGATTAATGACACTGACTAAATGTAAGTCGTTTCATACAGGACACACAGAGCAGAAAGATTCCAATCATACGAACCAAACAGATGGCTGGTAGATTAATTTATAAGGCACACAACATAAGATTGCTCTATGACAGTGACAGAACATTGTGGTTGACAGGGACAATCACCAGAAATATGAAGATATAAGTGCATCTGGAAGGGAAACAGCAAAGCAATCATTAGGTTCCCGTCATCAAACCATTGGACACATGACATTTATACATACCGCCTTAAACAAAATCAATTCAAAGAACAAACTTCTCCCTTCATAAATAGGTGAAAACTGATACATTTGACAGCAGTTATACCATTGTTCCAAGTACCTAATACTGTTTTAAAAAAATAGTGAAACAATCAACTAGCATTTAAAATCCCATCATGTTTACTGGAAAAAATGTTTATATGAGAATTTATTTTTTTAAAATGAGTTGTTCCTAATGAACTCTTGCTTTTATTTTCACACTTCAAGTAGTGTTAAATATGTAACTAAAACTGTTACTTATAATTTACACCATAACTCAAATAATTTTTAAGACATTAAAATGAGCGCTATAAACTTTTTCTAATGACCTCCTGTATATGCCTATTGGGACCACACCAGTTATACTACCTGGAGCTTGATATTATCATCTGAAGATATATACAAAATGTATACATAAATTTGTATACAGCAGTGGTTTGTGTGAGAAAGGCCCCAAATTTTCATATCTTTGACTGCTGGGTATCCCCTTTTATGGAGCTTTTCGGGATGCATTGGGAAGTATTTCCAAGGTAGAGGAGGTGTGTTACTGGGGGAGATCTATGAGGTATCAAGGTCCAAGTCAGGCTCAATGTTGCAAGGCTCATGGTTTCTTCTGTAGCACCATGCCTGTATGCTTCCAATCATGATGGTCGCAGGCTAACTATCAAACACTGTAACTAAGCTCTAACTGAATGTTTTCTTAAAACATTAACTTCAGCATAGGGTTTGTTTGCAGTAAAAGAACAAAGACCAGCAAACAACCTCATAGGAAGAATAGCAATATCAACCAACCAGAACCCGCCTACACACTGCCCACCCCTCTTCTCACAGCTTCCAGAGACTGAACTGCAAACCGAAGAGTGCATATGGGGGCACCCATGGCTCCAGCTGCATACTTAGTAGTGGATTGTATTGTCCAGTAACAATAGGAGAATAAACCCTAGGTCCTATGAAGGCTTATCACTCCAGTGTAGGGGAATACCAGTGCAGTGAGGTGGTAGTGGGTAGGTGGGAAGGGGAGTTTCCTAAAAGAAGCAGAAGAGGTAATATAGGAGAGAAGGTAACCTAGAAAGGGCATAGTATTTGAAATATAGATACATAAACTATTCAATAAAAAAAGAAAATCACACATATTATACACTTAATAAAATGACATGAATTAAAATAATTTCACATTATTTCAGAGGTGACAGAATAAGACAATCTTCTGGCAATAAAATGTTACCATGGTCTAAAGAGATGTAGATTGTGGTGTTGGTCTGAGGCTGCTGTATATTCTAATGGTAATACTGGATCTGAAGATCTCATTGTCTCCACATCCCCAAGTATACCTAATGTGCTATGTAAGGTTTGCTCCCCAACTTAAAAGTATTGATTAAATAAAGGTAGCTATAGAATAGAAAGAAGAGAGTTTCAGTTACCTGACTGGTAGCGGCAAGTAGATATTTAAGAGGAGGAAGGAGAAAGGTGGAGAAGGAGAAGGGAGAGCAGGAGAAGGAAGACAGAGTATTCATTAGATATGATAAACCAGGAGCCCATGAGCAAAGGATAAGGACATCGAAGAGAAGCTGATTAAACAGAAATAACCCGGGAAGACTCAAACTGCAAGTACTTGGGGAGTACAGGTGTGGGATTAACAGTCTAATGGTAGAAAAAATTAAATTAGGGACAATTCCCCCAGTAATGTGCCAGATCTGATTAGATAAATCCATAGAGCCCCACCTCAGTTATGTGGGTGCTGTCATTGTCATATTAATGACTAATAGAATGTATTAAACTCCATTTACTGTAGATGAATCTTTTAATATGACAATAAGGGGCTGGTGAAATGAACATGACAAACTAGGATAAGTATTAGTAACTTAGTGATACTAATCACTAAATGAACAAAGTAGTCAAGGGATGACAGGAAAGGGAAAGTACACATTTAAAGGATCATCTCCAAGTAGAGCAGCTAGTTAGCTCTAAGTATTAATTTACAGGGCAAGAGTTGACAAGGAATGTCCTGAAGATGAAAAGTCAAGAGGAAATTTAATTAATACAATTAACAAAGCAGTCTGACCTTAAGCACACTAAAATCTAAGGAAAGTCCTAGTGTGATGCAGAGAGACTTTAGAGAAATAGGAGAACCTGGAGTTAAGAAGAGTTTATTAAGTCACAAAATGTATACTTAATCATTTGGTATCCTCCTACCTGTTATTCCTCACAGAAAAACAATGTTTGATCTCCAACTTCTGAGCAAAAGATTAGAAAACCAATCAAATATTGTTATTTATTTCCATTAGATCCCTTTTTAAATTTTTCTTAGCATTGGTGATGTTTTGTGATTCTTATAGTTACTTAGTCGAACCTAATTTCCCTTGTAATCATTATGGAGACCAACATTGTTGTCACAGTTGGTTTGAAGGAACCATTCATGAGTGTGAAGAGCTTATCATGTTTCATGCTTTCATATGGAAGTTGAAAACTTAAGAGTAGACTTAAAAGAAAAAAATATATTCTCTTGCAAAACTTATACACTATTTACAGAAAAATGAGAATTGGTAGCTAATACATGTATAGAGCTCAGAAGTACAAAAAGCAAGAAAATACATTAAAATGAAATGGACAAGATATTATTGCTCAGCATTTTTATTTGAAGCACTTTTATTCATGGGGACAGCTCACCAGTCCCAACAGCACTACTTTGTTGTTATTTTCTTATATAAAATGTTTTAAAATAAAGTATAATTGTACTACCTCCCCATCATTTCTCATCTTCTAACCTCATTTCCCTCTTAAATTAATGTTCTTTAATTATTATTTATTATTTATATTTTATATCACACTCTTATTAATTTATATCACAAACACACCTATAATAGCAGTATAGATTTTTTTTTATACACAGATGATTTCAGGGTAAATTTTTTAAACTATAAATCTTTAAAGATTTTCATATAGACAGGGATGTCTCAGAAAAGGATTTGTAGATGAAAAGCTGTGAACTGTGGATAAATCAAAGGGCTTATCCGCCTCTGTCTAGAAGGAACAGAACATCTGGTATTCTCAAGCTGACCAAAGAAAACGGTTACCTGTATGGTATTCAGCCAAGGAAGAATGAAGTTACATAAGTAATAAAGACCATATTATTTGTAAGAATTATCAAGTGGACTAGCACACGCACACACACACACACACACACACACACACACACACACACACACACACACATACATACATGTGAGATGAGGCCCTAACACACATGCAGCATAGGATGGTCTAGTCTGGCCTAAGTGAGAGAAGACACACTGAACTCTTTAGAGATGTTGAGGTCCCAGGGAGTATACAGGTCTGGTGGGTTGGGAGTAGTCTTGGGAAAGGAGATATGGGATGAGAAACAGTCAGAGGGCAGACTTGGAGAGAGATAATGACTGAACTGTTAAAAAAAAGATTAAATAATAATAAAAAGAAGAATATGGATCCAGATGAGAGGGGAAGTTAAAAACACTGCAGAGGAGCTGAGGTAGGAAACAACGTAACTAAGATATACAGCATAAGACCATATTTTTCACATTTCCTCTAGACAGGAACAATTTTGAATCAAATGTTTTGAAGATGGGTGGGTGGCACTATGTCTCAACTGGAGGCCACAGTTATCTACTAGAGGTAGTCTCTCCATTGGTTGGTTCCATCTCCCCACTGTTAGGAATTTTGTCTAAGCTCATCTACATTAAGAATTGGGAGACTTTCACATCCCAGGTTTCTGGGAACTTCTAGAGGTTTCCTTGACTCTACCCCACAGTGATTCATATTTCTATCAATTCTCTGGCATTCTGGACTTCTTTTCTGTCTCCTCTCATATCTGATTGTGTCCTCTTCCCCACCCCCTCAGCTTTCCCACTGAGGTGGCTCCCTCCCTTCACTTGCTAATATCCCAGTAACTTGAGTACATACCATGTATGTCCTCTTGGGTATGAGTTATCTTATTCAAGATGATATTTTCCATCTGTTGTGTAAATGAACCACATTTTCTGTATCTATTCTTCAAATGAGAGGCAGCTGAGGTGTTTCCACCTTTTGGCTATTACAAATAAGGCTGCTAAAACATAGAGCAGAGACTGAAGGAAAATCTATCCAGTGACAGCCCAATTTGGAACTCATTCCACGTCTAGGCACTAGTACTGACATGATGTGCTTGTCAAAAGGAGCCTAGCATAGCTGTTCTCTGAGAGGTTCTACCAGCAGCACACAGAGGCAGATACAGATACTTATAGCCAACCAGTTGAATGAGGTCTGAAAACACTATGAAAGAATTTGGGGAAAAACTAACTAATCTTAAGGGCATTGCAACCTTACAAGAACAACAGTCTAAACTTACCTGGACCACTAGGAGAGTCCAGGGATTAAGCCACCAACCATGGAGCATACTTAGGATGGTCTGTGGCTTCTGGTACATATGTAGCAGAGGACAGCTTGTCTGGACTTAGTGGAAGGAGATGTGCCTAATCCTGTAGAAACTTGATGCTCCAGAGAAGGGGAATGCTGTCAGGCGTGAGATGGGAAGGGGTTAGTGGGTACCCTTTCAGAAGCAAATGGAAGGAAGGATGTGGTGAAGCAAAGGGGAGGAGGGAAGGAAGGGAGCCAATATTTCAATGGTTTTAAATAGAATAAAATGAAGAAAAAGTATATTTTCATCAAAAGAATGAGAAAAATCAAACAATCTACTCTCAAAACTTCATTGTAAGACATAATTATTTCCTTTAAATATATTTTATTCATTCTTTAATGCTGTCATATAGGCAGACATAAAATATATTGCAATCATCATTGTTTTCATATTACAATATTTACTCCTTGTGTCCAGTCTCAGATGCCTCATGTTTCCGTCCCAATTTTATATACTCATATAAGATAAACAATATTAAATTGCAATGTTTGATCTCATAAATAGCACCTTGTCAGATATCAAAATATGTTTTCTTTATGCTTACATAGTCAGTCATGACTAAAAAAAAAAAAAAAATACAAGGCATGACTGTTCCCAATTTGCTTATATTTGATATAAAGGTTGAACTCAACTATTGTCTACCCAACTCTCCTGGCCAAAAAGCACACTATATTTATGAGGTGTGTGTTTTAAGTTAAATAGCCAGTACTGTCAAACAATATATTTCTTAAATTTTAATCGTTTACTTTTGAAACTCTTAAGTCAGAACTTGCGAATCTCTTAGCCTTAAGTATATACTTATAAATAAAATTTAGTTCATGTGTTTATACAAAAAAATCTTAAAGATGTATGGATTTTGTAGTAGACATTTTTATACATCATTTGCAATGTTTTTACAGCCCTCTTCAGTCTTACACTTTGCCATAGCAAATAGAAAACTAAATAAATTCAGTGTGCCTAATAATGTGTTCTAAATGATATTTCAAGTCTGGGATAATTTCCTAGTTCCGTCTAAAGAAAGTATAAAAACTGTAACTGAGCATTTACAAATTCAAGAGCAAAATAAGAATCTTTCCTTCCTTTTATCTAACTACCTAAAACAACGTCAAAATATAACCAGTTTATGTAAACATTTTAATCCAATATCACTTTGCTAATGCGAAATCATTAACTCTTTATCCTCCAAGGTTTTCTGAAATTTAGTTAGGAACAGTATGTGATGACAAGCATAGGGTTAACAGAACATGAAAAATAGCATCTCTGTTTCATATGAAATTGAGGATCTTACTGCAAGTGGCAACTTTAAAAGAATTCAATTTGTATTGTTGTCAGACTAACTATCAAATTTTGCAATGAACATCTGAAAATTTTGCTTAGTGCTGTGTCTGAAGAAAAGTAAGCAAAAGACTGTTGGATGTACTTTCCTTCTCAGAATTATGTAAATGCCATTGAATACCTTTGCTAAATAAACTATGTGAAAAATAGTAAAGAGAGATAATGGAGAGAATGCTGATATATCAGACCCATGGGTTGAAACAAATTATGCATTGTTTATATGACTACTTGAGAAAAAAAGGGTATTTATAAGCTTTTTCCTTATTACTGTTAGCTTGATAGCCACACACCTCATAAAATAAATGTGTAGTGTTTTTTTTTTTTTTTTTTGATAAGTGACTCTCTCATAAACACAAGATTTCGCCTGTATAATTGTCAATAGCTATTGGTCCCCCTTGTAAAATGATAATATACATGAAAAGTTAAGACTTAATGAAAGCTGCATCCCAGGATTTTAAACAAATTTGTTTTGACCTTGACTTTCCAAAGTCTGTAGAACTTTCTGAGAAGAAAGTAAGCCCTGATACAAAAGGAATATTTTCTGTTCTCTATCTTCTCTACATCAGACTTCAAACTACCTTGTATCTTGAAAATATCCTTTTAGGTTTTATATAAAAGGAAGAATTGCACAGCTATACCTTCACTAAAACTGTACATTAAGAATGATTTTCCACAGCCTAATGTGATAAAGTTTTAGAGTTTGCCTGATTGTTTGATTGTTCTATTCATTTTATAATCTGAAAGCTGTTTCCTACCAGTTCCTCCATGAAAGAGTGCCTTCCTCATCCTCTTCCCATTCTTTACTTATAGCATAGACTACCCTCTGGGTATGCTCCTATTTTAGCTGCAGAGTTAGACCCAATCTCTCCCACTAAGGCCAGACAAGACAGCCCCATTAGGGTAACATATTTCACAGACAGGCAACAGTTATAAAGGAGACCTTGCTCTAGTTGCTGGAGTACTTACTCACTTGAAGACCAAGATGCCCACATACTACATATGTGTCGAGTCACAAGGTCCAGCCAGTGTACAATTGTTTTGTTTGTGGTTCAGTCTCTGAGAATCCCAAGGTTCCAGTTTAGTTGACTCTGTTTTCCTGTTGAGTTTCTATCCCATTGGGTGCCCTCAATCAGTCCCCCAACTTTTACATAAGATTTCTGGAGTTTGGTCCAATGTATGGCTCTGGGTATCTAACTCAGTATCAGTTATCTGTTAATTAGAAACACTTTGTGGACAGTTATGTTAGACTTCTATCTTCAAGCATAGTAGATTTTCATTAATAGTTTCAGAGGTTGGTTCTTGCCCATATAATTAGTCTGTAGTTGGTCCAATTATTGGTGGGCCATTTTCCTAGTCTTTTGCATCATTATCAATGCATTTCTTGTAGAGAGTGAAAATTTGAAGTCAAAAGTTGTGTTGGTGTTGCTACCTTCATCATTCCATTGAAAATCATTTATGGCAACAGGAGGAGGACACTTTAGGTTCCATCTCCCCACTGATACGAGCCTCAACTAAAGTCAACCCTGACGTCTGAGATTCTCACAATCTCAGGTCTCTGCCATTTCCTTCAGACGTCTCCTACTCCTGTTTCCCCACCAGCATCAGGAGTGTATTCATTATCATTGCCTTTCATACCCTCAATCATGTCTCTCACCACACCAGAACCTGTATACCCTCATTCCCCTCCCCTTCTCCTCTCCGACGATGCTTCCTCACTTCATCTGCCTCTTGTGCCTAATATAATCCACCTTCTAAGTATAATTCAAGAACCCTCCTTGGGACTTTTTTCTTGTTTGGATTCATTGGGTCTTTGGAGTGTATTTTGCCTATCTATTTTTTTTATGGCTAATATCCACATAGAATTGAGTACATATACCATGTGTACCCTTTTGAATCTAGGATCCTACCTATGGATGATATTCTCTACTTCTGTCCTTTTACCTGAAAAATTCTTGTTCTTGTTTTTAATAACTAAATATTATTTAATTGTATAGATGCACTATATTTTCTGTATCCATTCTTCCTTTCAAGGGCATCAGGGTGGTGTTCATTTTCTGTCTATAAGGAATAAATTTTCTATGAACATAATGGAGCACCTGTCCTTGTAGTAAGATGGAACGACTGTTGGTATATGCCCAGGAGAAGTGTTATAGCTGTGTCTTTGGGTAGAACTATTTCCAATTTTCTCAAAAAAAAAAAAAAAAACAGAACAGAACAAAACCAAACAACAACGACAAAAAAAAAAAAAAAAAAAAAAAAAAGACACCAAATAGATTGTGAGAATTGTTGTAGTAGTTTGCACTCCCAACATCGGTTGAGAATTATTCCCCTTGCTCCATATTTTTATCACTATGTGCTGTTGGTTTAATTTTTGATCTAAGTTATTCTAATGGCTGAAAGATGAAATTTCAAGGTTATATTCATTTGCATTTCCCTGATGAATAATTAGAATAAACATTTCTTTAAGTGCTACTCATCCATTATAAATTCTTCTGTTTACAATTCTGTTTAGCTCATTACTCCATTTTTTAATTGAGTTATGTGGTTTGTTGGTGTCTAACATCTTAAGACTCTATGCATTTTGAATATTAGCCCCCTGTTGGAAGTAGCTTAGTGAATATCTTTTCCCATTCTGCAGGCTGTCATTCTGTCCTATTGAGTGTCCTTTTTCTTACATAAGCTTTTCAGATTTAAACCGTCCTTTTTATCAATTGTTGATCTTAGAACCTGAGCCATTGGTATTCTCTTGAGAAAATTTTCTCCTATACCAATTTCTTTAAGGCTATTTCCCACTTTCTATATAGTAGATTTCGTGTTTCCCGTTTTATGTTGAAGTCTGATATATTGGGAATAGAGTTTTGTGCAGGTTGAAAATATCTTTTATTTTTTTACATGCAGACATCCAGTTAGATCAGCACCATTTGTTGAAGCTGCTTTGCTTTTATTTTCCATTGTATTGTTTTTGCTTCTTTGTCAAATACATGTATGTATAGATTTTTGGACTTATTTCTAATTTTCCATTCTATTACCTTGATCAACCTGTCTGCTTCTAGTCCAATACTATGTAGATTTTATTGCAATTTCTGTTTAGTACAGCTTGAGATCAGGGATGTTGATACATCCAAAAGTCCTTTTTTGTAGTAATTTTCATAAAATTATTTATTTATTTATTTATTCTTTTCTTTTTTTAGATACTCTGTATTTACATTTGATATAATATCCTTCTACCCTGCCCTACTCAAATCACTCCTCTCTTCCATTTGCTTTTACAAAGGTGCACTCCCTTCTGATACTCCTCTCCACCCCACTGCCTTGGCATTTCCATTAGGAAAACATGCCCTCTCTGGAACCTAAGCCACTTCTCACACTGATGCCAGACAGTGCTATCTTCACCTATATATGCAACTTTATCAATAGGTCTCTCAAAGTGTGCACAAAGTTTGGTGTTTTACTCCATGGGAGTTTTGGAGGGTTTGGTTGGTTGATAATTCTGTTCTTCCCATGAGGTTACAACCCCTCTCAGTTTCTTAGGTCCTTTCTTTAGCAATGTCATTGGAATACCTGAGTTCAGAATGATGGTTAGCTGCAAGTATGCTCAGCTGTATCTATATGATTCTAGCCTAGTCTCAGAGTGGGCAACTCTGTTTGGTTCCTGCCAGTAAGTACTTCTTGGAATCAGCTGTATGTAATGCTCGGATTTGGTGACTGCATATGTTCTGGATTTCAAGGTGAGGCAGCTTCTGAGACCTCTTTTCTTCAATCCCTGCTCCTCTATTTGACCTTGCATTTTCTCCTATGAAAGTTTTGTTCTCTTTTCTAAGAAGGACTGAGGCATCCCAACTTTTTGCTTTCTTTCTTGTTGAGCTTCATAATGTCTGTAAATTGTTTCTTAGGTATTGGGTATTCAAAGCATTCTGGGGTTAGTATCTCCTTATCAGTGAGTGCATACTATAAGTGTCCTTTTGTGACTGGGTTACCTCACTCAGGATAATAGTCTCTAGTTCCATCGATTTGCCTATGAATTTTATGAAGCCATTGTTTTTAATAGCTGAGTAATACTCCACTGTATAAATGAACCACATTTTCTGTATTCATTCATTCGTTGATGAAAATCTGGGTTCTTTCTAGCTACTGGCTATTATAAATAAGGCTGCTATAAGCATGGTGGAGAATATGTTCCTGTTTTATGTTGGAGCATATTTGAGGTATATGTCCAGGAGTAGAATAGCTGAGTTTTCAGGTAGTACTATGTTTAATTTTCTGAGGAACTGCCACATTGATTTTCAGAGCAGTTGTACCAGCTTACAACCCCACGATGAGTGGTTGAGTGTTTCTCTTTCTCCACTTTTTCACCAGAATCTGCTGTCACCTGAGTTTTATCTTTAACCATTTTAACTGCTCTAAGGTGAAATTTCAGGATTGTTTTTATTTGCATTTCCCTGATGATTCTACATTTCTTTAGGTGCTTCTCAGGCACTTGAGGTTCCTCAGCTAAGGATTCTTTGTTAAGCTCTGTTCCCCATTTTTTAATTATTTAATTAAGAGGATTATTTAATTCTCTATAGTATAGCTTTCTGAGTTCTTTGTATATACTGAACTCTAGCCCCAGTAAGATGTAAAATTGGTAAAGTTCCTTTCCCAATCTGTAGGCTGCCATTTTGCCTTCTTGACAGTATGCTTAGCCATACAGAAACTTTGCAATTTCATGAGGTCCCCTTTTTTGATTCTTGATTTTAGAGCATAAGCCACTGAAGTTCTGTTTAGAAATTTTTACCCTGTGCCTATGTATTCTAAGCTCTTCCCCAAGTTTTCTGCTAATAGTTTCAGTGTATTTGGTTTCATGTAGAGATCTTTGATCCCCTTGGACCTGAGTTTTGTAAAAGGAGATAGGAAAAGATCGATTTGCATTCTTCTGCATGCTGACTGCTAGTTGAACCAACACTGTTTGTTCAAGAGGCTGTCCTTTTTTCATTGGGTGTTTTTAGCTCCTTTGTCAAAGATCAAGTGACCATAGCTGTGTGGGTTCATTTATGGGTCCTCAATTCTGTTCCATTGATCTACCTGCTTATCTTCTCATCAATACCATACAATTTTTGTCACAAGAAATTTGTAAGATAGCTTGAAATCAGGGATGGTGATTCCCCCAGAAGTGTTTTTTATTGTTGAGAATAGATTTCACTATTCCAGGTTTTTGTTTTTCCTGATGAATTTGCAAATTGCTTTTTCCAACTATGAAGAGTTGGGAAGGAATACTGATGGGGATTGTATTGAATCTGTAGATTACTTTTGGTAAGATGGCCATTTTTACAATGTTGATCCTGACAATCTATAAGCATGGAAAACTTTTCCATCTTCTGAGATCTTCAATTTCCATCTTCACAGTCTTGAAGTTCTTGTTATACATATCCTTCACTTGCTTGGTTGGGATCATTCCAAGGTATTTTGTAGTCTTTGTGACTATTATTAAGGGTGTCAATTCCCTAATTTCTCTCTCAGCCTTCCTCTATCCATTGCATAGAGGAAGGGCATTTATTTGTTTGAGATAATTTTATAGCCAGACACTTTGCTGAAGTTGTTTAGTAGTTGTAAAAGTTGTCTCTTGGAATTTTGGGGGTCACTTAAGCATACTATCATATCTTTTGCAAAGAGTGATATTTTGACTTCTACCTCACCAATGTGAATCCCTTTGATTTCCTTTTGTTGTGTAATTGCTTTAGAGAGATCTTGCAGTGCTATATTGAATAGGTAGGGGAACAGTACAGAACTTTGTGTAGTCCCAGATTTTTATGGGATTGCTTCAAGTTTCTCTCCATTTAGTTTGTTGTTGGCTACTGGTTTGTTGTATATTGATTTTACTATGTTAAGATATGAGTTTTAGATTTCTGATCTTTCCAAAAATTTTATCATGAAGGGGTGGTAAATTTTGTCGAATGATTTCTCAGCATCTAGTGAGAGGATCATGTGATTTTTTTTCCTTTGAGTTTTTTTTTTTTTTTTTTTTTTTTTTTTTTTAATATGGTTGATTATGTTGATGGATTTCCTTCAGTTGAAACATTCCTGCATCCCTGGGATAAAGTCTTCTTGGTCATTGATGATAATTGTTTTGATGTGTTCTTGAATTTGGTTTGCAAGAATTTTATTGAATAATTTTGCAACGATATTCATGAGAGAAGTTGGTCTGGAGTTCTCTTTCTTTTTAGTGTCTTAGTGTGGTTTAAGTTTGAGCATAATTGTGGCTCCAAGGAATGAGTCGTGTAGTGTTCCTTCTGCTTCTATTTTGTGGAATTGTTTGGAGAGTAAAGGTATTAGGTCTTCTATACCAGTCTAGTAGAATTCTTCATTAAACCAATGTGGTCCTGGGCTTTTTTGGTTCAGAGGCTTTTGATGACTTTTCCATTTCTTTACGTGTTATGGGGCTATTTAGATGCTTTTTTTTTCTGGTCCTGATTTCACTTTGTATCTGGAATCTGTCTAAAATTTTATGCATTTTGTCCAGATTTTCCAGTTTTGTTGAGTTTAGGCTTTTGTAGTAAGATCCAATGATTTCTTAATTTGCCCAAATTTCTGTTGTTGTGTCTCCCCTTTCATTTCTGATTTTGTTAATTTTGGATATTCTCTCTGTGCCCTCTAGTTAGTCTGGATAAGGGTTTATCCATCTTGTTTTTTTTCTCCAATTACCAGCTCTTGGTTTTGTTGATTCTTTATATAGTACTTTTTGTCTCTATTTGGTTGATTTCTGCTTCAAGTTTGATTATTTCCTGCTATTTACTCCACCTGTGTGTATTTGCTTCTTTTTGTTCTTGGGTTTCAAATGTGTTGTCAAGCAGCTAGTGTATGATCTCTCCAGTTTCTTTTCGCAGGCACTCTGAGCTATGAGTTTTTCCTCTCAATGCTGCTCTCATTGCATCCCAATATTTTGGGCAGTTAGTGGTTTCACTTTTGTTAATTTCTAAAACTAAAACATCCTTGATTTTTTTAATTTCTTCTTTGACCATGTTTTCATTGTGCAGAGCATTGTTCAGCATCCATGTGTATGTGGCCTTTTTGTTGTATTTGTTGTTTTTGTTCTTATTAAAGAACAGCTTTAGTCCATGGAAATCTGATAGGATGCATGGGAGTATTTCAATCTTCATGTATCTGGTGAGGCCTATTTTGTGACTGACTGTATGGTCACTTTTGTAGAATGTACTGTGACATACTGAGAAGAAAGTATATTCTTTGTTTTTGGATGAAATGTCCTGTAGATTACTTTTAATTCCCGTTGGTTCATAACCTCTGCTAGTTTTGCTGTGTCTCTGTTCAGTTTCTGTCTCCATTATCTGTTCATTAATGAGAGTGGAGTGTTGATCTCCCACTAATATTGTGTGTGGCATAATATATACTTTGAACCTTAGTAGGATTTCTTTTATAGATGTTGGTGACCATTCAGTTGGAGCATAGATGTTGAAGAATGAGAGTTCATCTTTATAGAATTTTCCTGTGATGAGTAAAAAGTATCCTTCCGTATGTTCTTG
Organism: Micromys minutus; assembly: GCF_963924665.1. Taxonomy (NCBI): domain Eukaryota; kingdom Metazoa; phylum Chordata; class Mammalia; order Rodentia; family Muridae; genus Micromys; species Micromys minutus. Next base: position 8,869,389 of record NC_137952.1, read on the forward strand.
TTAACTTTTTGTTGAAAATTTATTTTATTTTATATTAGATTATGTATTCCAGCTTGTTTTTGGAGACCATTTTCTTGGAAGGTATTTTTTTTTCAGTATTTTACTCTGAGGTAATGTCTGTCTATGTCTCTGAGATGAGTTTTCTATATGCAGCAAAATGCTGGATCCTGTTTACATATCCAGTCTGATAGTCTATGTCTTTTTGTTGGTGGATTGAGTCCATTGATATTAATAGAAATTATAGAATAGTGATTTTTATACCCTGTTATTTTTGTTTTTAGAGGTAGATTTATGCTTGTGTGCTTTTCTTCTTTTGGTTTTATTGCATGATTACTTTTTGCTATTCCTTGGTTATAGTTTTCTTTTTTTGTGTTTGCTTTTTCCATTTATCATCTTTTGTAGGGCTGGATTTGTGGTCAGATATTGTGTAAATTTGGTTTTGTCCTGGAATCTTTGTTACTCCATGTATGGTGATTGAGAGTTTTGTTGGATATAGTAACCTGGGTTGGCAATCGTGTTCTCTTAGGGTCTATATTATTCCTGTCCAGGATCTTCTAGCTTTCATAATCTCTGATGAGAAGTCTAGTGCAATTCTGATTTCCCTGCCTTTATATGTTACTTGTCCCTTTTCCCTTAAAACTTTTAGGATTCTTTCATTGTTTCGAATATTCAATGGTTTGACTATCATATGTCTCAAGGAGTTTCTTTTCTGGTCCAATTTATTTGGAGTTCTGTAGGCTTCCTCTATGTTCATGGTCATCTCTTTCTTACTGGCAGGGAAGTTTTCTTTTATGTTTTTTTTGAAGATATTTTCTGTTCCTTTTAGTTGATATTCTTCTCCCTCTTGTACAACTATTATCCTTAGGTTTGGTCTTCTCATCGTGTCCTAGATCTCCTGAATACTTTGGGTAAAGACCTTTTTGGTATTTGCATCTTCTCTGACTGTTTTGTGTTTGTTTTCTATGTTGAATTCTGACCCTGAGATCCTCTCTTCCATCTTCTGTATTCTGTAGGTGATGCTTGCATCTGTGACTCCTGATTTCGTTTTTGGTTTCCCATCTACAGGGTTGTCTATTTTTCTGTGTTTTTTCTTTTTTTAATTCTGTTTTCATTACTTTTATCTGTTTGGTTGTGTTATCCTGTAGTTATTAGAGTGATTTTTCCTGGTCCTCCTATATATATATATTTTTTGCTCTTTATCTTAATTTTCTTTTAATTTAACTTTATTTTAAAAAACAAAGAAAAAAGAAAATAAATTTTATACATTTTTGCATAAATGTATATGAATACATTTTTGTCAGTACTTGCCCTTTTTTTCTTTTTTTTTTTAAGGTTTGATGCTCTGCATTAAGTTCTTACTAGTTACAATGAGCAAAAAGTACATGGCAAACAGGATGTAACCCAGAATTAGTCAACGTTTTCTTGATGTGTAAGTATTGAGCATAAAGGTTTTTCTTTTTTTCTTTTTTTCTTGAACTTCACTCAGTCTATGAGTTGTTTCTGGCACAGTCTGAGCCTCTGGGGTTAACATCCCTCTATCAGTGACTGCATATTATGTCTGTTTTTTTTTTGTGTGTGTGATTGGGTTATCTAACTCAGGATGATATTCACTAGATGCAACCATTTTCTTAAGAATTTGGTTAAGTCACTGATTCTGATACCTGAGCAGTTCTCCAATGTGTAAATGTACTACAATTTTTGTATCCATTCATCTATTGAAGGACATCTGGGTTTTTTCCAGCTTCTGGCTATTATAAATAGAGCTGCTGTAAACACTGTGGTACATGTATTTTTGTTGTATATTGGAGTGTCTCTGGGGTATATGCCAAGAGGTGGAATAGGTGGATCTTCAGGTTAGACTATGTCCAATTTTCTGAGGAATCGCCAGACTGATTTCAGGAGTGGTTGTATCAGTTTACAACCCCAACAACAGTGGAGAAGTGTTCCTCTTTCTCCAAAACCTCGCCAGCATCTGTTTTCATCTGCGTTTTGGATCTTCGCAATCTGACTGGTGTGAGGTGGAATCTCAGGGTTGTTTTGATTTGCATTTTCCTGATGGCTAAGAATATTAAGCACTTCCTTAGATGTTTCTCAGCCATTCCATATTCCTTAATTGAGAACATTTTGTTTAGCTCTGTGCTCCATTTTTAAATAGGGTTGTTTGATTCTCTGGTGTCTAACTTTTTAAGTTCTTTTTATACCTTGGATATTAGGCCTTTATCTGATGTGGAGTTGGTAAAGATCTTTTCCCATTCTGTTGGCTGCTGTTTTGTTTTCTTGACAATGTCCAAAGCTTTTCAGAAACTTTGCAATCTCATTAAATCCGATTTGTTAATATTTGACCTTAGAGATTGAGCCATTGGTGTTTTGTTCAGAAAATTTTCTCCTGTGCCTATGTGTTGTAGGGTTTTCCCTATTTTCTCATCTAATAGTTTCAGTGTATCTGGTTTAATGTAGAGATCTTTGATCCACTTAGACTTGAGCTTTGTACAAGGAGATAAGAAAGGGTCCATTTTCATTCTTCTGCATGCTGAGTGCCAGTTGGACCAACACCATTTGTTAAATAGGCTGTCCAATTTCCATTGAATGTTTAAAACACCTTTGTCAAAAATCAGGTGACCATATATGTGAGGGCTCATTCCTGGATCTTCTATTTTATTCCATTGATCCACATGCCTATTTCTGTTCCAGTACCATGCAGTTTTCAGCACAATTGCCTTGTAATATAGCTTGAGGTAAGGGATAGTGATTCCCGCAGATGTTTTCTTGTTGTTGAGGATGGATTTCAATATTCTATGTCTTTTTTTTTTATTCCAGATGAAATTGCACATTGATCTTTCCAACTCAACGAATAACTGGGTTGGAATTTTGATGGGGATTGCATTGAATCTTTAGATTGCTTTTGATAGGATGGCCATTTTTAAAATGTTGATCCTTCCAATCCAAGAGCATGGAAGTTCTTTCCATTTACTGAGATCTTCCTCCATTTCCTTCTTTAGAGGTTTGAAGTACTTGTCATACTGGTCCTTCATTTGCTTAGTTAGAGTCACACCAAGATAGTTCATAGATTTTGTGACTATTGTGAAGGGTGTTTTTTCCCTAACTTCTTTCTCCACTTGTTTGTCCTTTGAGTATAGGAAGGCTACTGATTTGTTTGAGTTAATTTTGTATTGAGCCACATTGCTGAACTTGGATATCAGCTGTAGGATTTCTTTGGTGGTATTTGTGGGGTCACTTAAGTCCACCATCATGACATCTGCAAAGAGTGATGTTTTTACCTCTTCCTTTCTGATTTGTATCCCTATTGATCACCAGTTCCTGTCTAATTGCTCCAGCCAGGACTTCCAGTACTATGTTGAATAGGTAGGGGGAGAGTGTGTAGCCTTGTCTAGTCACTGATTTTAGTAGGATTGCTTCAAGTTTCCCACCTTTAAGTTTGATGTTTGCTGTTGGTTTGCTGTATATTGCTTTCATTATGTTTAGGTATTGACCATGGATTCCTGTTCTTTCCAGGAATTTTAACATGAAGGGGTGTTGAATTTTGTAAATTGCTTTCTCAGCAACTAGTGAGATGGCCATGTGATTTTGTTTTTGAGTTTGTTTATATGGTAGATTACATTAATGGATTTCCTTATAATAAACCATCTCTGCATCCCAGGAATGAAGCCTACTTGTTCATGGTGAATGATCTTTATAATGTGTTCTTGGATTCAGTTTGCAAGGATTTTGTTGAGTATTTTTGCATCAATGTTCATAAGTGAGATTGGGAGGAAGTTCTCATTCCTTGTAGGGTCTTTGTGTGGTTTAGGAATGAGAGTTATTGTAGTTTCAAAAAATGAGTTAGGTAGTATTCTATTTGATTCTGTCTTGTGGAATAGTTTGGAGAGTATTGGTGTTATTTCTGCAATAAATTTCTGATAAAATTCTACACTTAACCAGTCTGAACCTGGGCATTTTTTTTTTTTTTTTTTGTTGGGAAGCTTTTGATGAATTCTTCTATTTCCTTAGGTGTTATGGGATGATTTAGTTGGTTTACCTGTTCCTCGTTTAACTTTAGGATCTTTTATTTGTCTAGGAATTCATCAATTTCCTCTAGATTTTCCAAATTTGTGGAGTATAGACTTTTGTAATAGGATCTGATGATTTCTTGAATTTCCTCAGTTTCAGTTGTTATGTCTCCAATTTCCTTTCTGATTTTGTTAATTTATATACTCTCTCTTTACCTTCTAGTTAGTCTGGCTAGGGATTTATCAATCTTGTTGATTTTTTCATAGAACCAGCTCTTGGTTTTGTTGATTCTTTCAATGGTTCTTTTGGTTTCTATTTCATTTATTTCTGCCCTAAGTTGATTATTTCTTGCCATCTACTCCTCTTGGGTGTATCTGCTTTCTTTTGTTCAAAAGATTTTTGCTGTGCTGTCAAGTTGCTTATGTATGCTCACTCCAGTTTCTTTTTGGAAGTGCTCAGAGCTATGAGTTTTCCTCTCCGTACTGCTTTTATTGTATCCCATAGGTTTGGGTATGTTGTGTTTTCATTTTCATTGAATTCTAGAAAATCCTTAATTTCTTTCTTTATTTCTTCTTTGACTCTGCTATCATTGAACAGAGCGTTGTTTAATTTCCATGTATGTGGACTTTTTGTTGTCTTTGTTGTTAAAGACCAGCCTTAGAACATGGTGATCTGAGAGGATGAAAAGTAATATTCCAATCTTATTTTATCGATTGAGGGTCATTGTGTGTCCAATTATGTGGTCAATTTCCGAAAAGGTGCCATGGGGTGCTGAGAAGGTGTATTCTTTTACTTTACGGTGATATGTGCTGTAGATATCTATTAATTCCAGTTGGTTCATAGTCTCTGCTAGTTTTACAGCATCCTAGTTCAGTTTCTGTTTTCATGTTCTGTCCATTGGTGAGAGTGGGGTATTAAAGTCTCCCACTATTATTGTGTGAGGTAAAATGTATTTTTTTGAGTTTTAGTATGGATTCTTTTATGAATGTGGTTTCTTTTGTATTTGGAGCATATATGTTTAGGATTGAGAGTTCCTCCTGACAGATTTCCCATGTAATGAGTAAAAAGTGTCCTTCCTTATCTTTTTTGATATCTTTTGGTTGGAAATTTACTTTATTCGATATTAGAATAGCCACTCCATCTTGCTTCTTGGGGCTGTTTGCTTGGAAGCTTTTTTTCCAGTTCTTTTACTCTGAGATCGTACCTGTCTTTGTCTCTGTGATGAGTTTCCTGTATGCAGCAAAATGCTGGATTTTGTTTATGTATCCAGTCTGATAGCCTATGGCTCTTAATTGGGGGGATTGAGTCCATTTATGTTAATATTTATCAAAGAATATTGGTTGTTGTTTCCTGCTATTATTGTTTTTGTAGGTTGAGTTGTACCTGTGTCTCTTTCTTCTTTTGGTTTTCTTGCTTAGGATTTTTCTTGTTTTTACTAGGATGTAGTTCCCTTCATTGTATTGGGTTTTCCACCTATAATTTGTTGTAGTGCTGGTTTTGTGGTCAGATATTGTGCAAATTTAGATTTGTCTTGAAATATCTTCATCTCTCCATCTATGGTGATTGATAGTTTTGCTAGGTATAGCAGCTTAGGCTGGCACTTGTGCTCTCTTAGGGTCTGCATGATGTCTGTCCAGGCTCTTCTAGCTTTCATAGTCTCTGTTGTGAAATCGGTTGTGCTTCTGATTGGTCTGCCTTTATATGTTACCTGCCTTTTTTCCCTTACTGCTTTTAGTATTCTTTCTTATCTTTGGGCACTTGGTGTTTTGACTATTATGTGTCGGGAGGAATTTCTTTTCCGGTATAACCTATGTGGAGTTCTGAAAGCTTCTTTTATGCTTGTGGTTTGGTTTTTGCATCTTATCTGACTGTTTTGTCTATGTTCTCAATGTTGTCTTCGGCCCCTGAGATTCTCTCTTTCATCTCTTGTAGTCTATTGGAAATGCTTGCATCTGTGACTCCTGATTTTTTTTTTTTTAGGATTTTTACCTCTAGGGTTATCTCTTTTAGTGCTTTCTTTATTGTGTCAATTTTCATTTTTAATTCCTTCTTCCATTCCTTCATTTCTTTGGTTCCATTTTCCTCTAGTTCTTTGAGTTCCTTGAATATTTTTCTTGTTTCCTCTTTATAAGCTTCTGATTCTTTTTGCTTTTCCTCCCATTCTTGTTTAAGGATCTCTATCATCGTCTTGAGGTATGATTTTAGGTCTGTGTCTTCTTTTTCTGGAGTGTTTGGCATTCTGCTGTTAGCTGTGATGGGTGATCTGGGTTCTGGTGTTGCCAGGTTGTCTTGGATTTCTTGGAATATGCTCTTTTGCTTTCCTCTTGCCATCTTGATGTCCGTAATATGTTCTTGCCTTTTCCGTGTATCTGGTCTGTGACCCTGAATCTCTGTTGTTCCAGGCGGTGGATGGCCTGAGCCCTGTTCTGCGCCCCAATGCCGCCAGGTCGGAACAGAGGTCCAATGCTGGGTTTCTGGTTCCTAGATAAGGCAGGACAGGGGCGTGCTTTCTGTGCTCACTTGGCAGAGATCTCTCTGCCTCCTGTCTACTCGGATCTTTTTCTCACCAGGCCTATACCTTTTGGAACTGCTGGTCCAGGTCTCCTGTAATTTTTAAGGGAGTTATTTATGTGCTTCTCCAAGATCTCCATAATCATCATGAAGTATGATTTCAAGTATCAGTCTCGTTTTTCTGGTGTGTTTGGTGTACTTGCTGTGGTGGAAGATCTGCATTCTGATGTTGCCAGGTTATCTTGTTTTTTATTCCTTAGTTTTTTTTTTTTTTTTTTCTTTCCTCTTGCCAACTTGTTATTTATGATTATAGGTAATCTTGATGTCTCTGAGTTCAGAATTTCTCTTTTGTGTATCTTAGGGCCCATGCGCTCAGGAAGGAAATTGTTTCTGAGTGTTCAGCTCTTTGTAGGCAAGAAGAAATTTCTGATTGCTTTGACTCTGTTCTGTCTCCCTGGGCTCAGGTGGATGAGCTCTTGTGAACTTATTCTGAAATCTCAGCTGTCTGCAGGTAGGTCCTGAGTCTTGATGGCAGTCACCCTGCCTTCTTGCTGAGTCGGAAATCACCAGACCTCTGACTGCACCACGCTAATTGACCTTCATGGGCTCCAGATTTTCCTTTCTGGGACAATCTGAAGAATGTGTGGCAAGCTCTCTATGGACACAGTCGAGAGAGCACTTGCAAGGTTGTTCTGAGGTCTCAGCAGTCTATGTGCAGGTGCTAAGTCTTGATGGCAGTCACCTGGCTATCTAGTGTGGGCTCAGGTGAGAGAGTGCTTGCAAGGCTTCTCTGTAGGATCAGGTATGTGCAGACTGATACTGAGTCTTCTGTATCAGGTTTTAAAATATACAAAATTCTTCAGCTTAGAATGGAAAGCATTTCTGCAGCTCTTCTGAGCACCCAGGAAACTGTGGCCCTACAGGCTGCCCATCCCGATGCAACTAGGCCAGTTCTGCCCTTGGGCCTGAAGTGTTCACCTGAGAGTTCTTTGCAGCCTTTTCCAGGCTGCATGTAGTGTGGGGAAAAAAAAAGTTGACTCACTCTTCTGCTTAGGATGGAAAGTGTTCTTTCTGCTCTTCCCAGCTCCCAGGGACCTGAGTGCAGGAAGGCTTCCCTTCCAGATGCAACTGGGTCAGGTCTGGCCTTGGGCCTGAAGTGTGCACCCGTGTTCACTTCTGCTCCTTGAACCATTAGTGTTTTGTGAAGCCTGTCCGGGATACTATTTGGGCAGAAGAAATTGACTACTTAGAATGGAAAGATTTCCTGTTGCCCAGAAGTTCTTTTGTTCTTCAGGATTGTAATAGTAACCTTGGGTTTTTGTTTTTCTATATGAAATTTGTAGTAAGTTGTGTTGAAATGTTGATAGCAATTGCATTAAATGTGTAGCTTGTTTTTTTTACAAGATAGCCACTTTCAGTATGTTAATCCTATTGATCCATTACTATGAAAGATCATTCCATTATCAGATATCTTCTTTAATTTCTTTTTCTCAAGACTTGAAATTCTTGTCATACAGGTCTTACACTCACTTGGTTAAAGTTATATGGAGGTACTTTATGTTATTAGTGTCTGCTGTTTAAAGGTGTTGTGTTCTTAATTTTTTCTCAGTTCATTTACCATTTATATACAGGAGGGCTACTGATTTTTGTTTTTAATAGTTAATATATCCAGATGCTTTTCTAAAGAAGTTTATCAAGTGTAGGAACTTTGTGGAATAATTTTGGGTGTTGATTAATTATATTATCATATTTGCAAGTAGCACTACTTTGACGTCTTCTCAATTCTTACCCCATTGATCTCCTTTCGTATTTTTATTTCTCTAACTAGAATTTCAAGTATAATTAGTAGGTAGGGAGAGAATAGACAATATTGTCTTACCATTGAAGGTAATGTAATTATTTTAATTTTCTTTTCATTTAATTCAACATTGGTTATTGGCTGGCTGTATATATTGCATTTGTTATGTTACATATGAGCCTCGTGACTCTGATCTCTCTAAAACTTTCAACACAAAAGTTAGATTTTGTCATAGGCTTTTTCAGTGCCTAATGAAATGCTCATTTGATTTTTATCCCATTCAGTTTGTTTATGTGGTTGATTGTAATGATGGGTTTTCATATATTGACCAATTCCTGTATCATTGGGATAAATCTTAATTATGGCAAATGATATTTTTAATGTGGTTTTGGATTTACATTGTATTTTATTGAATATTTTGTGTTAATGTTAATAAGAAAATGTTGTCTGAAATGTTGAGTCTTTGTGTGTTTTAAGCATGAGGTTAACTGTGGCCTCATAGAGTAAGTTTGGTAATGTTTCTTCTGTTTTTATATTATGGAATAGCTTGAGGAGTGTTGGTATTAGATCTTCCCTAATATGCTGGTAGAATTATGCATTTGGCCCACTGCTTTTTTTCTTTTTTCATTTTTTGTTTTTTTGTTTTTTTGTTTGTTTGTTTTTGGTTGGGAAAATTTTAATGATTGTTTCTATTGCCTTAGGAGCTGTAGAACTGTTCAGTTTACTAACTGATCTTGATTGAACTTTGAGAAGTGGCTTCTGTCTGGAAACTAATCATTTCATTTAGTTTCTCCAATTCTGTAGATCACAGACTTTTGAAGCAAGACCTAATGATTTTATTTTATTTCCTCAGTGCCTGTTGTTATATCTCCCTTTTCATTTCTGATTTTATTAATTTGGATACTATCTCTCTGGTTTATATTAGCTAAGCGTTTGCTAACTTGTTGATTTTCTCAAAGAAGCAGCTCCTGGTTTTGCTGATTCTTTGTATTGTTTTTGTTTGTTTGTTTGTTTCTGATTGATTAATATCATTCCTGAATTTGATTATTTCCTGGGATGTTTACTTCTTTTTTTGTTGTTGTTCTAGAGTTTTCATATATGCTGTCAATTTGCTAGTATAAGATCTCTCCATTTTCTTTATAAAGGCATTTTGTGCTATGAACTTTCCTGTTGGAATATGAAAGGTAATCTGTTTCTTGGTTGACTTAAGGCTGGCAACCTTTGAGACACTGAAGAGAGGGTAGGAGTTTCACCTGTTCCTGGGTACCAAACTCCTGTCACTATCTGGAGTGCCTCATAGTTTTCTGGCCATCAGTCACATAAAGGCAACACTTCAAGCCCCTCCATATGTAGAAGACATTACTTGTGGTCACATAGGCTCAAAATAGATCTCCATTTTAATGATGTACCTAAAAGTCTGAGACTTAGCCAATCTCAGGCCCACACTAAGAAGTGAAGTACTTCTCGCCATGATAATAAATGCATTAAAACCATGGACTTCCTTTTTTATCGTGGTCTACCTTAGGGAGCAATAGAGAATGCCTTTACCTATAGAGCCACAGTCTAATCTCCCATAAATGGCCTCTCTGTATTTTTAGTCAAGGCTACCACCAAACCCAACTCAAACCAACTGCCCTACAAGACAAAGACTCACTCCCTGCAGGACCAGACAGAGCCCTGCTTTGTATCCTGGAGCTGCCTACTGACCCCAACTCTGTTCTTACTTCTTCTGCAGCATCCTTCAGTGCTTGGGTGTCCAAGAGCCCGAGAACCAGACAACCCGAGTCTAGTCACAGGCCGAGGAACTCCTAAGTGAGCTTCGGCTGTCCCGTGCCTCAGACTGTGCTTACCCACCCCATGAGTGGTATCTGGAAGCTTCCCTACAGCCCAACAACTGTCTGGTGATAAGCAGGGTAAGTGGTAAACTTCCTATCTCCTGGAGTGGCTGAACACTGTGTTGGAGCCGACACAAGACACACAACCCTATACTTTTCTCTTAGCACTGCTTTTATTGTGTCCCATAAATTTGGGTATGTTTTGTCTCCATTTTCATTTGATTTCAGAAAGAGTTTTATTTGTTTATTTCTTCATTAACTCCTCTATATATATCATCGAGTATAGATTTGTACAGTTTCCATGAGACTGTAGGCCTTGTGTTGTTTCATTGTTGTTGAAATCCAGCTATAATGCATGGTGATCTAATGAGATGCATAATGTTATTTCAAGTGATGGTTGCTTTGTGACTGAGAATATGCTTAATTTCAGAGAAGGCTCCAAGATGTGCTGAGAAATAAATATATTCTTAGTGTTATGGTGAAAGGTTCTGTAGATATCTCATAGAACTATTTGATTCATAATATCTTTTCTTTTAATTATTTCTCCATTTAGTGTCTATTTTAATGTTCTGTCCATTAGTCAGAGTAGGTTGTTGAACTCCTATACTATCAATGTGTAGACTTAAATGTGTGATTAAAGCTTTAATAATGTTTCTTTTACTGATATGTGTTGAATTTGGAGCATAGATGTTCAGAGTCAAAACTTGGTTTTTCTTCATACTTATGGCTGTAAAGGAACTCAGTACAGTAAACTGGCTTTGAACTCAAAGAAATCTACTGGTTTTTGCGTCCCAAGTACTGAGCTTAAAGGCATATGCCACCAGTGCCCAGCTTTTTTTATTTGGAGGATTTTTGTTCACTTGTTTGTTAATTACCAACATCAAATTTTATGCAAGGTGAAATTGCATCAACAGAGAAAATACCTTAAAATGAATATGAAATATTTCTATTTACTAAATTATTAAAATCTTGATGAATTTTTAAAATTTTTATATCACATGTAGTTTACCCAATGTCTGAAATTTTGACATTAACAGAGTTTGTAGTTTATCCTTCAATGCTGTGCATTTCAGCCTGTAGTATTATTTATATTCATGTAAGCTATAAATATAGATTTTTAGTAGAGCAAAACATAGAATAGTCTTACAAAAAGTATTTCAACAAAACTGTAGTCACACAGAAAGAATATACTAAATAACTGTTATCATTTGAGGGTGACACCCACTAGTTTATTTACATATTCTTGTAATATATAGGTATATGTCCTCTAAAATATGGTACTCAGACTAAATACATATTCAACTTTTAATGTTTCAGTATATTCAAAGTTTATTAGGGAAGTGGGTGGTTAAAAAGCTTTAGATATACAGGGGGAAACTGTCTTTTGGTTTTTTGGCTAAGTCATACGTGTAAAAGCTGTCATGTTCACATCTATATTTCCCTTTGTAAAATCCTTTTTGGGATTTACACTTATAAAAACTGAGAAGTAAAGGGGTCAATCAAATAAGACAAAAAAGTATATAAAAGAAAATATCAAATATGATACTAGCAGCAGACAAAGTGAAATTTTTATTTAATTAAATTATAACAGGGCAGAGAAACTAGCACCTGGTTTGAGAACAATTGTGACAATACTTGGAAATAATTTTGTTATTTAATTTTCTCATTTTTGGAGTACATTATTTTCAGCTAGTGGAAGAGGCTGAAAATGTTTGATGAAGAGAATTATTTAATGCTAGAATTTGTCACTAGGCCTTTGTTATTAATGTTACAAATACTTTGTGATTAGGCTTTCTTTGCTAATTGGCACCCACTGGAATTAGTCCTAGAATTTTAAAGATACTAAAAACCAAGGGTGTTATGATCTTTGAAGATGACCTTTCAAAGAACTGGCTTTGAGCTTCTGAAACGACATTACCTTGACACAAAACACTTGAGGAACATTTTGATACAGTTCCATAAATAAAAAAGAAAAGTTAAAACACAAACCAATGAGTACACATAGAGAGACCCATGGCACCATCCACATATGTAGCAGAGGATGGCCTTGTCTGGCATCAATAGGAGGAGAAGCCCTTGGCCCTGTGAAGGCTCAATTCCCCAGTGTAGGTGAATGTAAGCATGATGAGTTGGGAGTGGGTGATTGGAAGTGAGAACATCTTCTTGGAAGTATTGGGTGGGGGGAGAGGGGGCAGGGATAAGATTTGAAATGGAAATGCATAAAGTATTCAATAAAAAAAGATTAGAAAATAAAAAAAAAAAAAAGAAAAGCCTGCACTTAAAAAGAATTCTGGTGAAACTTGGTCAAACTGTAAACCCTCTTCATTGCATGCAATCTTAGCTCAGGATAAGTGAAATCAAAAATCATTTCACTATGTGTTTATTGTTAGTAATGAGGAGCCAGTGAGAGAGTTCTTGTGTTAAAAGTAATTTATGGACAAGCCGGATGACCCAAGTTCAAATCCTATTACCTATGTAAAACTGAAAAAACCGAAGAAGGAAAAGAAAAATATAAACTGACTTCATGGAGATGTCATGTGACTTCCACATATAAGCCGTGGTACACACAGGAAGACATACACAGACACACACACACACACACACTCACACACACACACAACCATGATAGTATTAAATAGACAGAAGACAACAAAATATCCTTATTGAATTAACACTCTTGGATTGTCAAATGAAACACATTCATATATGCATAGAGCACAAATTAGGTATTTATGTTATTTAATAAAATGGTGGAACATCTGGTGTTTCTCTTACCCAAGTTAACAGTCTTAAGCAGAAGTCCTCTCGTTGTTGACTTTCAAACTTTGGTCCTGTTGATTGGTGGTTATTGTGGAACACAGCTCCTTCTGGTTACCACACTGTAATATTTGTTTTGCTATTTGATATCCGGAGTATAGAGAGTAAATGAGAAACAGGCCACAAGTCTATCCATCTTTTCATTTTCGGTATTCTTTGTTTTACTTCTCAGTTTTTATAAGTGTAAATCCCAAAAAGGATTTTACAAAGGGAAATATAGATGTGAACATGACAGCTTTTACATGTACGACTTAGCCAAAAAACCAAAAGACAGTTTCCCCCTGTATATCTAAAGCTTTTTAACCACCCACTTCCTTAATAAACTTTGAATATACTGAAACATTAAAAGTTGAATATGTATTTAGTCTGAGTACCATATTTTAGAGGACATATACCTATATATTACAAGAATATGTAAATAAACTAGTGGGTGTCACCCTCAAATGATAACAGTTATCTCTTTTTAACAAGTTAGGAAGTAATAAAGTGATTAATGTTTCAAAATTTATAGAAATGTGATATTAAGTCCTGCATATTTAGATCTCAGTGGCATATATGTGGAAAGTCACAAGACATGAAAGTTATGAAAATTATTAAAAAATACCTGGATTTTTGAAGCCAATTCATAAAGTGATTAATTCTAAGACAATAAGTGACATACTCAAATAAAAGCCAGGAATCAAGCTGCCACAAGCAACTGATAAGGAATAATATTTTAAAAATTTAATTGGTTATTTTATTCACTTACATTTAGAAGGCTAATCCTTTACCAGGTCTTCCCCCCACAAACTTCTTATCCTATCCCCTTTCACTCCTGCTTCTATGAGAGTATTCCCTACTCACTCCCTGATTCCCAATTCACTGGCCCAGGATTCTGTTACCATGAGGCATCAAATCTCCACATGACCCAGTGCCTCTTTTCCCATTGATGATAGAAAAAAACAATCCTCTGCTGTATATATAGCTGGTGCAGTAGACCCATTCATTTATACACTTTGGTTGGTGGTTTCATTCCTGGGAGCTCTAGGGAATCTGGATGGTTGATATTGTTATCATTTGTATGGGGTTGCAAACTCCTTCAGTTTTTTCAGTTCCTCACCTACCTCTTCAAATGGTGTTTCCATATTCCATTTCATGGTTGGCTGCAAGCATCTGAATATACATTGGTCAGGCTCTGGCAGAGGCTCTCATAGAATAGCTAGCTATAAAACGCACAAGTCAGCAAGTGCTTCTTGGCAATAGTTCTGGGTTTGGAATCTGCAAATGAGATAGATCTCTAGATAGATTCCTTTAGTCTCGGCTTCAATCTTGTCTTTTAGACAAGAGCAATTATGGGTAGTTTCTTGCATTCCTGGGGCTTTTTTGTAGTTTCCCCCAGTTCTCCATTCCCCTCTGTTACATACGTTTATTAAAATTTCTGAATCTCCGTATTTTTCTCTGTCTACTCACAAAACTGATCCTGCCCCCCTTTCCTCCCCTTCCTTTCTGGCTCTCAGAATCCTCCATTTCTCTATTTCCAGTTATTATTTGTTTTCACCTTCTAAGTAGGACTGACATATCCACACTTTGGTTTTTCTTTTTCTTGATAAGCATTTGATAAGTTCTGTGAGATGTATTGTGGGTATTATGAGATTTTTTTCCCTAATATGCACTTATCAGTGGATACATACCATGTATGTAATTTTGTGCTTGGGTTACCTCACTTTGGATATCTTCTAGTTCTATTCACTTGTGAATTAGTGAATTTTGTGAAGACATTGATTTTAATAGCTAAATGGGACTCCATTGTGTAAATGTGCCATAAAAATTTTATATATATTTCTCTGTTTAAAGACATCTGGGGAGTTTACAGCTTTTGGTTACTATAAATCAGGCTGCTATAAATATAGTGAAGCATGTATCATTTTTATACTTGGAGAGTATTGTTGGTGTATGCCCAGGAGTGGTAAAGGTGGGTATTCTGGAAGGACTATATCCAATTTTCTGATGAATGAACAGACTGATTTCCAGAGTGGTTGTATCAGGTTGCAATCCCACCAACTATGGAGGCATGTTCCTCTTTGTCCACATTCTCCCCAGCATCTTCTGTCACCTGAGATTTTCATCTTAGCCGTTCTGACTGGTGTGAGGTGGGATCTCTGGGTTGTTTTCATTTACATTTCCCAGATAAGTAAAGACATTGAATATTTTTTCAGGTGCTTTTTAGCCTTTCGATATTCCTCACTTGAGAATTCATTATTTTTCTCTGCATCCCGTTTTAAAATAGTACTATTTGGTTCTTTGGGGTCTAACTTCCTATTTTTTTTTTCATATTTTGGAAATTTGCCCTCTATCAAATGGAGGGTTGGCAAAGATCTTTACACAATCTGTAGGTTGCTGTTTTGTCCTGTTGACAGTATTCTTTGCTAACTGAAGCCTTTAAATTTTATAAAGTCCTATTTGTCTATAGTTGTTCTTATAGCCTGAACCAATAGTGTCCTGTTCAGGAAATTTTTCCCTTTGCCTATGTATTTGAGGTTATTTTCCACATTTTTTTTCTATTAGATTCACTATATCTGGTTTTACATTGAGGTTTATGATCCATTTAGGCTTGAGCTTTGTACAAAGAGATAAGAATGGACCAATTTACATTCTTTTACATGCTTACCATGACTTGGGACAGCAGCAGATAGATAAATTGTTAGTGAGACAAATAAGAGAGCACAGAGACTGTATCCAAATTAACAAAATCAGAAATAAAAGGGAGACATAACAATGAAAACGGAAGAACATTTTCCAAAAATAATCAGATCCTACAAAAACCTATGCTCAACAAAACTGGAAAGTCTAGATGAAATGAATGAGTTTCTACATTGATACCAGGTACCAAAGTTAAATCAGGATCTGATAAACCATCTAAACCATCCACTAAAGCCTAAGAAATAGAAGCAGTCATTAAAACTCTCCCATCAAAAATATGACCAAGTTTTCAATGTGAGTAGAATTCTTTCAGACCTACTGATAGAATTCATCCTATCTGTTCTATTCACACACTACTAGAATTCACAGAGGACCTAATACTAACACTCTTCAAACTATTTCACAAAATAAAGACAGAAGGACAAGAATTAATTTGGTCTATGAAATCAAAGATACTCGAATACCTAAAATACACAAAGATCCAACAGAGAAAGACAACCTCAAAATAATTTTCTTCGTGAATATTGATGCAAAAATGCTCAATAAATTCTCACAAACAGAATCCAAGAACACATTAAAATGACCTTTCACCATGATGAAGTAGAATTCATCCCAGGAATGCAGGGATGGATGGTTCAATACATGGAATTCCATCTCCATAATCCAGTATATAAACATATTAAAATAGAACAAGTTATATGATCATCTTATGATATGCTTTTAAAGCATTTTATAAAAAGCAATAACCTGTCATATTAAAACTCTTGGAAAAATGAGCAATTCAAGGCCCATACCTAAACATAATGTAATAAACGCAATATACAAGCACACTAACAACTAACACCAAACTAAATAGATAGAAACTTGAAGCAATCCCACTAAAATCAGGAACTAGACAAGGCTTCCCACCCTCTTTTTATCTATTCAATATAGAACTCAAAGTTCTAGCCAGAGAAACTAGACAATAAAAGGATTTTCAAATACAAATTGAAAAGGAAAAAGTCAATGCATCACTATTTGGAAATAATATAATAGTATTCTTAAGTGATCCCAAAAATTCTACAATTGACAAACAACTTCAGCAATATAGCTGGATATAAAATAACCTCAAACAAACCAGGTGCCTTCCTCTACTCAAAGTATAAACAGGATGAGAATGAAATTAAGAGGAAAAAACACCATTTACAGTAGTCACAAATAATGTTAACTATCTTGGTGTGATTTTTGTCAAACATCTAACAAATCTTTATGGCAAGAACCACATGTCTCTGCCAAAAGAATTTGAAGAAGACTTCAGAAGATGGTGGAAAGTTCTCCCATGTTCCTGGATGGGCAGGATTAACATAGTACAAATGATCATCATACAATAAGCAATACCCATCAAAATTCTATCTCAATTCAGCACAAAGAGAAAGAAAAAAGCAATCCTCAAAGGCATCTGTAATCAAAAAACAAACAAACAAACAAATATGACCAGGAACAGTGGAAATTCAGACTCAGGCCTGATAAGACTGTGCTGCAAGTAGCTGGGGTGCAGAGAGGTCTGGGCCGAGTGTCTGTAAAGTGCACCCACCTCTGATTAGTTTAGGGTAGCAGGAAGTTTGCCATAGAAACTCAGTTTACAACTGGGGGACTTGTGCCTGCAGAACAGGGGCTCAGGTCATCTGCCACCAGGAACAATGGAGATCCAGGGACACAGACCTGGTGAGACTGGGCTGCGAGTAGCCAGGGTGCAGAGAGGTCTGGTCTGAGCGACTGAAAACACCCACCCGAATGGTTCAGGGGAGCAGAAACTCCGCCATAGGAACTCAGTTTCCAAACGGAGGGCTCTGCATGCAGAACAAGTGCTCAGGCCACCTGCTACCAGGAAACATGGAGATCCAGGGACACAGGCTTGTTGAGACTGCACTGCTGAGCACCCAGAAAGCACCCCCCATTGGTTCAGGGTAACAGAAATATGCAGTAGAGAATCAGTTTCCACCCAGAAGGCCCGTGTGATCAGACCATGTGCTCAGGCCATTTGCTACTAGGAACAGTGGAGATCCAAGGACACAGACATCATAAGACTGTGCTGTGAGTAGCCAGGGTGCAGAGAGGTCTGGCCAGAGCACGCAGAAAGCTCGTCCCCCCAATTGGTGCAGGGGATCAGGAAATATGCCATAGGGAATTGGTTTTTACCAGAAGGGCCCATGCATGCAGAAAAAATGCTCAGGCCATCTGCAACTGGGAACAGCGGAGATACGGGAACACAGGCTAGGTACATATCAGAGACAGGAACAAATCACTGACAACAAGACTGAAAGAAGAAAGCACAAGAACTTACCAAAGGGAAACAAAAAAAAAAAAAAAAAAAAAAACCTGGCAACACCGGAACCCATCTCTTACATCACAGCAAACACCAGAATGGCAAACACTCCAAAAATGGAAGACTCAGACCCCAAATCATACCTCAAGATAATGATAGAGATCCTTAAACAAGAACAGTAGGAAAAGCTTAAAGAAATAGAAGCTTTTAAAGAGGAAACAAGTAAAAAAACTAAAAGAAATCAAAGAACTAGAGGAAACAGAACCAAAGAGATGAAAGAATTGAAAAAGGAATTAAAAAAAAAAAATAAAGAAAACACTAAAAGAGACAACCCTGGAGGTAGAAAACCTAAAAAAGAAATCAGGAGTTACAGATGCAAGCATCTCCAACAGAATAGAAGAGATGGTAGACAGAATCTCAGGGGCCAAAGACAACATTGAAAACATAGAAAAAAACAGTAAGAGAAGATGCAAAAGCCAAAAAGCTCCTAAGTCAAAATATCCAGGAGATCGAGGACACCATGAGAAGATCAAACCTAATGATAATAAAAATAGACGAGGGTGAAGAATAGCAACTTAGAGGCATAGTAAATATCTTCAACAAAATCATAGAAGAAAATTTCCCTACCCCTAAGAATGAGATGACATTGATCATAAAGAAAGCCTACAAAACTCCAAATTGAGTATACCAGAAAAGAAATTTCTCCCGACACACAATAATCAAAACACCAAGTGCCTAAAGCAAAGAGAGAATACTAAAAGCACCAAGGGTAAAAGGTCATGTAACATATAAAGGCAGACCAATCAGAAACACACCCGACTTCTCAACAGAGACTATTAAACCTAGAAGATCCTGGACAGACATCATGCAGACCTTAAGAGAACAAAAGTGTCAGCCCAAGCTGCTATACCCAGCAAAACTATCAATCACCATAGATGGAGAGACCAAGATATCCCAAGACAAAACTAAATTTACACAATATCTGACCTCAAACCCAACACTAAAATGAATAGATAGAAAAGCCAATACAATGAGGGGAACTACACCCTAGTAAAAACAAGAAAATACTTAAGCAAGAAAATCAAAAGAAGAAAGACACATAAGCACAATCTACCTCTAAAGGCAAAAATAGCACAAAACAGCAACCACTATTCCTTAATATTAGGTAACATAAATGTAATCAATTCTCCAATAAAAACATAGGTTATCAGCTTGGATACATAAACAGAATCCAGCATTTTGCTGCATATAGAAAACTCATCTCAGAGATAAAGACAGACACTATCTCAGAGTAAAAGGTTGGGAATAAACCTTCCAAGCAAACAGATTACCATGGTCTAAGGCTAGTCTTTAAAAACAACAAAGACAACAAAAAACCCACATACACATGGAAACAAAACAATGATATATTAATCAATAGCATAGTCAAAGAAGAAATAAAGAAAGATTTAAGCATTTTTTAGAATTTAATGAAAAGGAAAACACAACATACCCAAATCTATGGGATGCAATGAAAGCAGTACTGAGAGGAAAACTCATAGCGCTGAGTGCTTCCAAAAAGAAACTGAAGAGAGCATACACTAGCAAGTTGACAGCACAGCTGAAAGCTCTAGAACAAAAGGTAGCAGATACACTGAAGAGGAGTAGATGGCAAGAAATAAGCCAACTCAGAACAGAAATTGACCAAATCGAAATTAAAAAGAACCATAAAAGAATCAACAAAACCAAAAGCTGGTTATTTGAGAATATTAACAAGATTGATAAACACTTAACCAGACTAACTAGCAGGCAAAGAGAGATTATCTAAATTAACAAAATCACTACCTTACTCATTTTTTTCTAGGCCACAACAACATTCATTCTAAAACCACACAAAGACCCTACAAGGAAAGAGAACTTCAGACCAACCTCACTTACGAATATTGATGAGAATATATTCAACAAATACCTTGCAAACCGAATCCAATAATACATCAAAACAATTATTCACCCTGATCAAGTAGGCTCCATCCCTGGGATGCAGAAATGGTTTAATATATGAAAATCCATCAATGTAATCCACCATATAAACAAACTCAAGGAAAAAATACACATGGTCGTCTCACTAGATTCAGAGAACGAATTTAACAAAATTCAACACCCCTTCTTGTTAAAAGTCTTGGAAAGAACAGAAATCCACGTCCCATCCCTAACCATAATAAAAGCAATATACAGCAAACCGATAGCTAACATCAAACTTAACAGTGAAAACTTGAAGCAATCCCAGTAAATTCGGGGACTAAAGAAGGATGTCCACTCTTCCCATACCTATTCAACATAGTACTGGAAGTCCTGGCCAGAGCAATTAGAGAGCAAAAGAAAATGAATAGGACACAAATTGGAAAGGAAGATGTAAAAACATCAGTGTTTGCAGATGACATGATAGTGTACTTAAGTGACGCCAAAAATTCCACCAGAGAACGCCTACTGCTGATAAACAAGTTCAGCAAAGTGGCTGGATATACAGTTAACTCAAACAAATCAGTTGCTTTCTTCTACTCAAAAGACAACATGCAGAGAAATACATTAGGGAAAAAATTTCCTTCACAATTGTCACAAACAATATGAAATACCTTGGTGTGACTCTAACTAAGCAAGTGCAGGACCTGTATGATGAGGACTTCAAATCCATAAAGAAGAAAATTGAGAAAGATCTCAGAAAATGGAAAGATTCCCCATGTTCATGTATTGGAAGGATCAACATTTTAAAACTGCCCATCTTACCAAAAGCAATCTACAGATTCAATGCAATCCCCATCAAAATTCCAACCCAATCTTTCATAGAGTTGGAAAGAGTAATGTGCAATTTATCTGGAATAACAAAAGACCTAGAATACTGAAATCTATTTTCAACAACAAGAAAACATCTGTGGAAATCACTATCCCTCAAGCTATATTCCAAGGAAATTGTGCTAAAAACTGCATGGTACTGGTACAGAAGGGCAATCGAATCAATAGAATAGAATAGAATGTCCAGAAATGATCCTTCACATATTTGATCACTTTATTTTTGAAAAAGTGTCTGTAAACATTTGATGGAAAAAGGACAGCCTCTTCAACAAAAGGTGTTGGTCCAACTGACAGTCAGCATGCAGAAGAATAAAAATGGACCCATTCTGATCTTCTTGTACAGAACTCAAGTGCAAGTGGATCAAAGATCTCCACTTTAAACCAGATATACTGAAATTATTAGAAGAGAAAGTCTTAAAAGCTTAGAACATGTAGGCACAGGATAAATTTTCCTGAACAGAACACCAATGACTTATGCTCTAAGGTCAAATATCGACAAATGGGACTTAATGAGATTGCAAAGTTTCTGTCAGGCTAAGGTCACTGTCAAGAATGCAAAATGGAGCCAACAGAGTGGGAAAAAAATCTTTACCAACCCCACATCTGATAGAGGCCTAAATATCCAAGGTACACATAGAAATCAATTAGTTATATACCAGAGAATCAAATAACCTTATTTACAAAATGGGGTACAGAGCTAAACAAAAAGTTCTAAATAGAAGAATATTGAATGGCTGAGAAGCTTCTAAGAAAGTGCTAGACATCATTAGCCATCAGGGAAATGTAAATCAAAACAAATCTGAAATTCCCCCTCACACCAACCAGAATGGATAAGATCAAAAATTCAGATGACAGCAGGTGCTGGAGAGGATGTGGGGAAAGAGGTAAATTTCTTCACTGTTGGTGGGGATGAAAACTTGTTCAACCACTCTAGAAATCAATCTTGTGATTCCTCAGAAAATTGCACAAATTACTACCTGAAGACCCAGTTATTCCACTTCTGGGCATATGCTTCAGGGAAGCTCCAAAACACAACAAAGACACATGCACCACAATGTTCATAGCTGCCCTATTTATAATAGCCAGAAGCTGGAAAGAACCCTTATGTCCTTCAATAGATAAATGTATACAAAAATTGTGGTTTATTTACAAAATGGTGTACTACTCAGCTATCAGAAACAATGACTTTATGAAATTCTAAAAAAATGGATGCATCTAGAGAATGTCATTTTCAGTGAGATAACCCATTCACAGAAGAACAGAC